>NC_061520.1:20482500-20782500 GCF_022379125.1 Scophthalmus maximus
CCCTTTCATCCTCAGCCATCCAATTTCCTTCTAACGTATCTTTGAAACGAGCAGCGCATAAATACACCTGAAACTTGATCAGAGGGGGAGAAACTGTCACCATTCACAGGTGGCATCACAGCAAGACTTCCAGCCGTGTCCACATGCTGTGAACAATGCATCCAAAGATGTAAAAGTTTGGCTATTTGATTTATGCTAATGTGCCCCTCACTTTTATTGTTGTCATTGCATTGGCTTTCCAGTTTCCATTGTGTGAGCGTTGCCATCGTTTGTGAAACCGGGTTCTATTCACAAAAGGTTGACATTAATGGATTCCTGATGTCAGGAGCTGTCGGCCACACACCCTTCTGCAGCTCTCCCATTGGAAAGGTGGTTAAAAACTGTGTATGGGTGTCATACATCTTACCCTATTTGAATTTGCACTGCCCTCTGTCTCTTTCTCCAAGTAGAGATATGAAATATTGACTGTTAGCATCTGGGCCTGCAGCCCCCACCCCCCGGTTAAACCACCACCCTCAGCTACTCTGCCATTAAAGTGCTGGCTCAGCGAAGCGTAGGGAGCCAAGAGTGAAGGAGCAAGAGGCTAATTTATATATGGGGTGGGGGACTCTGCAGAAAAGGAAGGCGCAAATACAAAAATATGTATATCAGTTAGGGAGGGAGACGAGCAGTGGCAAATTATGCGTAAACAAAAAATCGTGTGGCGTGCTATTCAATCAATAAGACCAATAATAAGTGAGAAAATAGCAAAAAATGGGGATTTAAATGGAAAGCAAAAAAAGGGAAGAAAAGTTACAAATCTGTGAAAATATCTCTCCAGCAATTTGAATGTGAAGAGTTCGGCACAGAGGGTGTGACAAGACAGCCAATTGTGCAGTAAGTGGTAATTACACACCCCAGTCTGCGGTCTACTGCTGAGATATAAATTGTCTACTTGCCTATTTTACCAACTGTAAAGCAGAGGAGGGAAGTGCAGTGGTGAAGCTGCGGCTCTACGACTATTCTGGGGGGGGGGGGAAACATGCTCTGTCATTAAGATTTTCTCAGTACGGAAAATCAACAGCGGCGACGAAGTCAGTTGTTCACAGCGGCGCTATTATATGTGGCCGTGTTTCCAATTGAAAATTAAAAGGGGACAATGGCAGAGGTCCTGTGGCATGCCCAGCGATAATGACAGGACAAACATAGATGATCTTGAACGGAGTAGAAGAAGAAAAGTTGGCATACAGCAGACAACTTCCTGGGAGAAGAGATAGAGAGTGAGCAAGACTTTCCTCATTTGGTGGCGTCAGTTCTGCGTCAGACTTTTTGTGCTTCACACAGTCTTTGCCTATTTTCCCGTCATGATAATAAATCACGGAGAAGTAGATGACTGTGTATTAAGATTGTCTGTCAGATATACTTTATTTAAGATAAAGTCCCAAACATCACCAGTCTTATCTGGACCGGAATCAGACTGTTGTTGCATTTTTCCAGCATTTATGAAACAACCAACTGACTGCTGTAATCAGGTTGCTATAAGTAAATGACACAATTTGATTTCTCAGAAACCACCAGTGAAGAACTGCAACATAATATTGAGCGAAGGGGTTTGTGCTGCTTTAGGAGGCTTACGCATTGCCAAAGTTAACTGGTGGTTTTGCATCAGATAAAGCACGAAGAACATTTTATCACCCGTTGGGTTGTTTGCACAGTCACAATGCTTGAATGTCTGCACCAGCACATGCTGAACACCGTTTGCTCCCGTAATATGTTTATTATCAATCCACTTCATCGCTGATGGAGTTTGAGTCATAGGCAGGAGGGCGCGCAATAACTCTGCTTGTTTACGTGTTTGGATCATTTCGGGAGTCATGATTGAATTGGATTTATTTTAATGGTTTCTTTCAATCTTAGAACAAAGACATAAAAGTTTTTTTATATGAACCCCTGTCAACAGTCATTTGAGAAACACTGTTGGAAAGTGAAGCTTCAGTTAATGACCGGCAAAACAACATCAAACGCGTATGTAACGCGAGTTAATGGGCCATTAATGTTAGATGTATGGTGATGAAAAAAAGAATAATACTAATTTAGATTGCAAAATTGGTACTTTCCATAAAGGAAATATAAAAATGGAGAGGTATGTCTGAGGCAACACAGTAAGAATGAGGTTGTTCATTCATTCACCGCTTGCACATAGCGTAGGGTCACGACTCCGGGAATTCCAAAGATAGTAGACAACGCAGAAGATCTCATGTATTTTCTTTGATTTTACACTTTTAAAGCATTTAAATGCTGCGTTTAACTTCAATCGGGTTATGGTTATGGTCAGGGTTCGTTGTCATTTGCAGACTAAAGTGAACATCAAAACAACAACTGAACAACTTTTTTATAACACATCAAAATTACGAATATATTGGGGCTCTTTTTTTAAATCACTACATCTTCAACGTGAACGTAGGTAACTGTCTTCTTTCCCTTTTCCATCTTAATAGGCCTCTGTCAAACGAAACAGAATACTCCAGAGCAGAAGATGGTGTCATCCCCTATTAGAAACTAAGAAGAAGAACAAGAAGAAAGTAGAGGAACTGAAATACAAATCTACTGCACAACTAATCACGTTGCATCTCTTATCGTGTTGTGGCCAGTTGTGGCCCTATCCCTATAACATGGCAGCAACTATACAGTAGCTCAAAATGGACATGAAAATTATCCGTAAAAGGGTCCGTAAAATGAAGCCAATGCAGAAGTGCCTGAAGCCTGTATTCTCTGGAATCACCAGCAGAGGGCGACTCACTGGTTGAAAAAAGAAAACAGTTTCTATGGAAGTCTATGAGAAAATGACTATGTACTTCTCACTTGATTGACTTGGGTCAATCACTTGGGTGACATTGGAAGATGATAGGTCCAATATTAAGGGATTTTATATCACAATACTGGGTCAGGTGTCTCACTATCCAATCAGAAGTCTACCTATTACAGTCAGAGTACTTATATTTTTTTCTGTCTCTTTCTGCCATGGACGAGATTGCAGTCATACACAATTTTTGGATTGCTCCGCGGATTGTACGGGGGATTTTTACCTTGTTTTTCAAAGATAAAAGCTTGTCAAGTGGAGAAGTTCTTTGTTGAGAGACATCGATCTAGGACCAGTTACTGTGCGCACTGGAGTCTGAAGTGAAAACATAATTAAACTTGACATGCCAATAGCCGCCACATTTACCAGCAGAAGAGCATAAATTCGAACAAAATAGGGTTGTTTTGCGTCTCAGAAAGACAAAAGAAAAAAAACTTCCAACTCATTAGTTCTGTGTTAATTTTGTCATAGTGTTCTGTGATTTTACACACCACCTGCGCGAGTTTAGTGAGCGCAGTGAAAATTGAAGAGGGCAGTGCACATAAGTTTGTACAGTACGATAGTGGTGATTATTCCAAAAACCTGTGGATATGATATCACTGATTATTTCTGATTAATAGCCATGTGTATAGTACATTGGATGAATGGTAATGAGATGCACAAAGTGTGTGTGTGTGTGTGTGTGTGTGTGTGTGTGTGTGTGTGTTCCATTTTGCTTCCTGGAAGATCTTATCTGTTGTTTTCATTATACATTTGGGTAGGACAAAACACTATCAGAACACAGAAGGACACATTTCATAGACTATTCATAGATTGCAGATTGCTCTTCTTTCACGAGACTGACAAAGGACAAAAGAAAAAAAAAAGAGCTGTTCATTATTCAACTTTGTTGAGTTTATTTGTATTGATCTGTTGTCTAACAGTGTGACATCACAAAAAAATTGTGTGTGTGTGTGTGTGTGTGTGTGTGTGTGTGGGGGGGGGGGGGGGGGGGGGGGGGGTGTCTCTGATACAAGGTTTAAAGGTGTGTTGTGAATCCAAAAAAAGGGCTCGTCTTAAGACCAGAATCATATCGTCAGCTATAACCAAGCTACACACTGTTAACTGTTACATGTGGGGTTAAATTTTCGGAGTGTTAAGATACACGTATTTGTATTTAACCGTTCGGTAAGGGGCTTTTTTCGGTTCGGCACACGTATGGAACGATTCGTTGTAATCCCAAACAAAGCTTAAATTGTGTGAAATAGAACGTTCTCAGAGCCACTGCGCTCAGCAAGGCAGTCCACACCACGCAACAGGCAGCGTCAGCGTGCCGTCGGCTCGTCCCCTCCCCAAAGCAAAACATTGCTCTCCAGTAAGGCACGCCGGGGGGCAGCTCGTTGCAGTATGGCAAGAAATGCTATTAAAACAACGGTATGACGCATCTGCTACAAGAGAGGATACACCAGTGGGACCACTTCAGACAAGTCATCGCATTTAAGTCAACAGCACCCCATTAGTACTCATTTCTTCCAGTGTTTCACCAGCCTGTGTGCAAGGAACCATTAACACCTTCACACTTTATCTACGCCTGTTTGTAGAAACACACACACAAGTCAGTTATTCTGGTCCATTAGGAACTGGGTGGAGCTAGGGTGTGAACTACAGCACGTGAGCTCACCAATCTCGATGCATGAAGGTTACTGAAGAAATCAAGTTCAGACAATCAAACCGACACCCAATTCATTTGAATTAATCTGGACCCAACGTGGTTATTACCTTTTATAAGCTGATAGGGATCTTAGCGTCCGTCAGTCTGCACAAAGGTGTGCTGTTAGCAGGTTGTCCGCCTAAAATAAAACAGGAAAAGAAAATAGAGAATCAAAGCTAAGCAAAATAAACAAAGATAATCTTAACACATAAGGTTTAGCTTTTACCAAAAAGGATAATGTTGAATTCATAGGTTTTCTGGCTTTGTCCAGTTCTTTAATGAAGTTGGGGAAGTTTGCCAGTGATTCATTTGGCAGACTCATGAGTTAGCTCTCGCCCTCGAAGCCCTTTCTCTTGGCTCAAACAGTATTGTTACGACCAGCCTAGGGGTGACCTGAGCGCAACACAAAAGTTTGCTCTCATCTTTCCCAACTTCCAAAGACGACAATGGAGACAGAAGATGCAGTCCAAACTAAAGATATTTATGCTAAGTATATGGTAGATTGACTTCAGGTCGAGCACGGCCAAATCAACAAACAAAACGTCTGTCTTTTAATGAAACTAAATTACCAATCAAACAAAATGGCACAAATTCTTACCTGCCTCCCTAATATCAAGACATGAGAAAAAGGTTCACCAGAACAAAATGGCTACTCACCCCTACACCAGCAGGACTGCTCTACTCAAAAGGTTATCGAAACACAATATCTTGCGACGACTCAGTCTCTCAACAACACAAATTCTAACAAACACTACGGCACAGCGTGGTCTGTCCGGAAGTCAGGAAGATGGCCGAGAAGGGGCGTCGCCATCGGCCTGCATCCTTTTAAAGCCAGCCCGATCAGCTCCAGGCCAATCACCATCCTCCAATCGCCAACTGAAAAAGAGACGTAACAGGAGCAGCACCTCCCACTGGCCGGGAGGGTGAACAACACAAATACACAAATACACATGCACACATGACTCAGGGTCATAACAGCACACACCTGAAGTAAAGAGTTAACCTCAACTGTCTCACTTGTTCATATATCTCTTTGAAAAGCCGCGGTAAACATTTGGGGCTTCGTTGTGCCTCTTCGGTCACATCCTCTCACTCTGTCCTGTCAAGTGTCTCAGACTGTCTTTCATAACACGATATTCTGTGACACTGGTTGTCACTCTGCCCTCTCGACCTGTCCATTGATGATGTCTTTCCCCTGTTTTTCCTTTCCTCCTCGACAGCAAACCATCATGTGACATGAGTGAACATTGTTGTCAATTTTGTCAATTTGTGTTGCCCAGAGCACAATTATAATATTAAAAGACAACTAAGGAATCTATATAACATTAACAATGTAAAAAGCAATAGTTAATAAGATGAAATATAACGTATATACAGTAATGAAGCTATAACAACAACAAAAAAAAGAAGCAATTAAAGAAATGTCCCACTGTTTGTTTCTTTTTCTATTTTGTGCGATGTTTTCATCAAGATCTTAATGAGCGGTTGTAATGTCAATCATATCCTCATGCTCGTTGCTTGTGTGCATAAGTCGTGCACAGCCCCCTCTCTGCTCAGCGGGGTGTGAGGCTGCAGGTGACTGGTTCATGTGCTGGCAAAACAATGTGGACACAACGAGCGGAGCAGGAGTGTTTCCCTGCTCAATTCGGCCCAAAAACTGGCCTTCTTCACGTCCAGGCTGGTTTGACCCACCGTCAGGTGTTTACAGAGACATCACTTCATTAGCGGGTGGATGATGCCGGATGCACATAAGGGCCCCCCCCATCTGCTCCCAGAGCCTGGCCAAGGTTAAATATTCTTCTGGCGACATGGAGAGGAAGGCGGCAGCGATACTGTATGCGAAAAGCAACAATGGACTGGCCAGGTTGAGTTGAGAGTGGAGTGTACTTCATATACGGTCATATTTCATACGCTGTTGAATGGAGAGGCTGCTGCTGAATTTTGAAGACGTTTTCGGGTTAAACAAAGCATTAGGGCCAACAGGTACGGCCCCGCTGGAAGTCAGTAATTGCTGCAGAGATTCTCTGCCCGTCAAACGTTCACCCCGGGCCGGGGGGGGGGGGGGGGTCACCTCAGAGATGAGGGGATTGGCTAATTCGGCTAATTACCCTGGCAGAGACTGATGAGTTCTTCCATTAGCAGGGTCACCCTCTCTTCCCCTGGGGTCCCCCGAGTGGGATCGCACTTAGAAATAGCTCTGCAATCAAATTCCCTCAGTCGTCATTTCTTGTTTTGGAGGATGCACTGATATGACGGAGAGGGAAATGGCGTGTGTGGGGGGATGAGGTGGATATTAGGCGGCGTTATTCTATTTTCCTGAGATAATGGGCACATGAAAAGGTCCTTTCAAAACAGATATAGCTGAAAAGTGCTCTGGGGGAGGAAAAAGACATCTCTCTTCCTCTGAGGGGCCGACTGCAGCAGCCCATCCATCTTGTTCACTGCCGTGGGAATGTTCCTGCTAACAGCACACCTTTGTGCAGACTGAGCCGTCGAGATACTTTCATCCTGCTCTGAACGGACGGGATCACATATTCCAGGCCATTATGCTCTTGGGGGCGAGGAAGATCAAACATCAAATTAGAGCTGATTTAGGGCCATTTAACTGTCTCCCTCGGACACAAAGGAGCCCACCAGCTTTTTCCTCTCTCTTGAGATGGAACAATTCACTCTTTCACTGTGATGCATTATAATGTCTGAATTTCAACTGTCATATCAGCTCTCATTTGGGGAGATTTCCATGGCAACAGTGTAATCGTGCTCGGGTATGTCTGTGGGTATCCCTGTGTGTGTGTGTGTGTGTGTGTGTGTGTGTATTTCTATCATTGTGAGGACCAGTATGAACATTTTCTCGCAACTTCAAACAATCATAGGCAAACAGCTGACATATCGCACGACTCTGAAGTATTGCACTGGGTTAAGGGGCTACAGGGAATTCATTTTTGAAAGTCAATGATTGTCCTCACAAAGAGAGAGGTGTGCAAGTGTGTGTGTGTGTGTGTGTGTGTGTGTGTGTGTGTGTGTGTGCATGCGCGCGTGTGCATTTGTATGCATAAGTACTTTTGTGTTTGTGCGAATGAGGAAAAGCGCGCAGAGGAAAATGTCCTGACCGATCTCGATTTACATGAAAACCAATTACAGCTCGGGCTGAGGGACGTGTTTCGTCACAGAGAGAGAGAGAGAGAAAACAAAGGCGATGCAGAGGAACTTATCACAGCAGAAGAAGCAAAAAGACGTCGAATGGACGAATGGTGAGACACATCCCCGTGGATCATCTGTGGGCCTGTGGGCTTTGATAAGATCAACACTTTCCTTTGGGACAATCTGCAGCTTCTGTATGGGAAGATCCTCTCCTGCTGGCAAACACCGCAGGAGCTCAAAGAACTCAAAGAAAGTCTGAAACATATCTTTATCTCATCCGTCAAGATTTTTTTTGCCATAATCAGTAGCTGTAACACAAGCCCTTTAGCTTTTTTATGACAATCGCGACTAAGAATGTACGTTTCAATTTTAGATTAAAAGCAGACGGTTAAGTAAACAACAGTCTATAATGAGCACCAGATTTCATCCTCCAAGGTTTCCTTCCGCGGTTTATAATTTCAAAATTCAATTTTCTCCCTCGTCAAAAGAACAAACGTTGAAACAAAGCCACACAGCTTGGAGGAAAGTTGTTTCAACAAAAAAAAGGAAAAAAAAGGGAAGGAAGCAGCCATGTTTAGCATTATGTTCCCCCAGCAGGGGGGTGGATGGAGTAGGCTGAGGTTTAGAGCCGTGTGGTCCAGGTCGCGGGAGCAGAAAGGAGGAAATGAGTGGAGACAGCCACTGCTCTCTGCGGCGAGCCCGTGACACCGCCTGGCCAGCTGTCAGACCTGGTTTGTTGGCTGTCAGGCAGCGGCCTGGGATGGGACAGGCGGGCGGGAGCTGAAACATGGAGGTGAGGGCCGGGGAGGCCGAGCAGGACGCACGACAGGCTGAACCGGCTGAACTGGTGGATGCAGATCTGTCAGGGCAGGAGGAAGCTATTACTGCGACGTCAAAGGACACATGATTTCTGCACAAAGTGTGGCAGGCGGCACTTGGGACGGAACACACACACACACACACACACACACACACACAATGAAGCTCGCAAAATACTGCATTTGACTGAATTCACGAAGAGATGTTTTTGTCCTGTGCAGCGATGAAACAGGAAACGGAGCTGCTGCATGACCTCTGGCAGGTGATCACTACACCTCATAACAAGAAGCAACAAAATCGATGACGTGTATATTTTTATGTCTATCTTAAAAAAAAAAAAGAACCTCAGAATGCTGAGATGAGTCGGATTTGCGATGACTTGTACTCTAATGAAAATTTACGGCTGCAGGTTATAAAAATATACTTTTCAGATAAAAGTCAAGACAATCCTTTCAATGGGTTCAAATTATTTTTTTTTAAAACGGACGCTGCTGAAAACGTTGAAGACGAGACAGTCGATGAATTGTACGGTAAAAAAGAAAGAAAAGCTTTTTTCCAATGACAAGTGAGTCCAAGATGAAACCTTCAGTTTCTAGTTTTGTCTTGACCAGCAGCTCTGAAACCAAAGCTACACATTTGGTTACATGGATCATGGAAGTCATAATTCTACAATTGTTATTTTGGAAAATTCTCAAAAATGTACTACCAATTAAATGATTGTTTCCTTCAAATGAATTGAACGGACCTGTTAATCAAATGATCAATGTTCAGTCGTGACATGGCAAATGATTAGATGGGTGTGTGTGTCAGTACATTTATATACTTAGTATATTTATATATTTGGGTGTAAAATAGAGATTGAGATAAATGGAATTTATGTGGAGATGAAATAACTAGTCAGCAGACAAACAAGAGCAGGGATTAAAACCCTGAAATGAATCCAGTTATGTTTATGTTTCTAAAATCATTTAGATTGAATGAAGCATTAAAGATGTTGTAAGCAGGGTTATTGCTTTTGCTGCCCTATCATACACATTGTGAGCAGAAAAGGAAATCTGTCTAGACTCAAAATATCCAATGTGCTCAAGTAAACTGCCGCAGCGTGATTCCAGTCCTCCTCGGTTCGGGGTCGATACATCCACTCCCCTTCATGAAAACCATCCTGTCTGGGCACCGGGGGGAAGAGATAGGAAGAGAAAAATCTGACACGTTGTATTCTGTTTGAGGATTGCATTAATCCTCAAGTCACCCTCAAGTCGGCCTTCTCCACATATACCGAAGATAAATATTGAGCAGCCGAGCAATGCGGAGCCGGGAAGAGGGCACGTGCACACATGAACTGTACACACACATCGTAACAAACAGAGAAAAGACCAGACTTGTTACACTTCAGTGGGCAGGCGCACACACACACATGCACACAAAGACGCACACGCACTCACACACTTGTACCATGGATGAAAGCTGATATCAGACCCTGTTTGCAGCAAGGTGAGGTAGGGGACATACTGTCGGAGTTCTTTAACACCACAAACCTGACAACTCCATGGGCTGTGAAGGTAGACAGCTTCTCCACACACACACACACACACACACACACACACACACTCGCATGCACACGCACGCGCAGACATCCCTGACCTCTGTGGTGTGAAATGGAGGTGAGGGGAGGTGGCGGTGGTGCAAAGTAAAACAAGAGAGCTGTCAGAAGGATGCGTCCAACACACACTTGATGGAAGTTCACGCGCTCGCCCTCGTGACGCAGGCAGAGCACCGGGGGGGAACATCTCAATTCGAGCGATTTCGCCGTGCGGGACACAAACCAAGGCGCGTTCGCCCGCGTCCGCTGTCTCAACCTCGCGAGAGCTGTAAACATGACAATCTGCTCATCAGCGGTGTTGATGGTGCAATAGTGCGACATTCGCTGCCCTCCCTTTTTTAATATGACTTCACCTTATGGCGGAGGAGAAAAGTACTGCCCTGAAAGAAAACAGTTGCCTGCTCGAGAAGTTGTCTGCCATATAAGTACTCGGCCGCGGGGTTTGTTTGTGCACGAAAGCCGAAGACTCCGAAGGCTCCGTTGCGACGACGGACTGTTTAGTCATGATTAATGGCACCCAATCACGTTGTTGTGCAGTAGCCGCTCACCACCCAGGGGTGTCTATGGAAATCATTTTCATATCCTGAAAATTGATACCCACTCTCTTCTCTGCCTGCCTTTCTCAGTACATCTGACCTAATCAAGTGCGCAGGATGAATATGGGCTGGTCACGTGACGAGCTCCTTGGTCCTGTTTACACCGTCTCTCTCTGCATCGCAAAAAGATCGCTAATCGGCAGTGAGTTATGACAATAATAACAAAGCTTCCTTATAATAAGGTAATCAATTCAATCTGCTGTCATTCGGTCCAGATTAATGGTCCGTCTTTGCTCCCCGCAGGGGAAGGGGCATAATTGAAGGTTTCTGCAACTATTGACTTATGTTGAGTGAACATCTGTCCTTTAATATTCTTTGTTGAGTGCATCCATTCATTATGATTGCGACCAATTAACAGAGCACGCGATGAGAGGAATACATTGGGATTCAGTCTGCTCTCTGATGAATGAGGCGCCGGCTCCCCCAACATCACTCACAATTACTTTTTTGTTTTCGGAGTGCGCTACTTCACCGACGCACTTCTCATTATTCCCCTTCGTGGAATCCAGTGTGAGCCCTCTGAAGTGAGTGAACTCGTATCGCCCTGCGAAGGAGGAAACTTTACCACCAAAAACAAATCGCGCACGCCACCCTTGACATTGGCACGGCGGATTCCCACTGTCAAGTCAAAAACGAAACTTCTTGGTGTCGGATTTCCATTGAACACCCACATGCTTGGCCTTTTACCTCCACGGACGCGCTGCAACGCTGGCTCTTCGGAGACCCTCGGTGGGTAAGGGTTGCGCAGAATTTGTAAAAAGAGAGTGGAGGGAGCAGGATTAGAGTCTCTCGCTTTCCTTTCGGAGTAATGCATCTCTCTCTGAGGAGAAGGAATCAGGGGACGGGGGTCAAGCAAGGATATTGAACAGGGCTTCAGACAAGTCTGAATTTCAGGATATCTATGCTGACATGAAACCACCAAATTAAATTCAGTGCAATTGAATCCGCCTTTCCTCTGCTCCAAGACTCCCTCTCTCTCAAAGCAGGCGGAGAGGAAAAATCAATAGTGTATGTATTGATATTAATGTTAGGCATTATGCGTCTAAATGAAATCACAGCAGCAGAGGAGCATAAGGCCTTCATTAACAACATGCGCTGCAATCAAATTACAACCCAGCGCTGTCTCTCAGGTGGCTTCTCCCCAGGCAGAGCCAAAATGCTGCCACCTTGTTCTGTTTACCTCCCTCACATCGCGGCTTGTTCTGCACAGACGAGCCTGCAACACCGAACCGGTTGGAGTGGGAGATCGCAAGGGAGAGAGGAGCAAAATCCTTCTCGCCGCTTCTTTTATCCATCCCCTTCAGGCTCCCTGTTTAAAATAACAATCCCACAATGCAATGCCACGGGCAGTGTGTGCCAGGTCAGCTGATGGAGCAAGGTGTCAAATGGTCCAGTGGTTGGCGTTCCTTTGTGGTTGTTCTTTTATTTAGGCGGTTTTATGCAAAGTGGCACTGGCAGCATACAAATGGATTGATTCACACAATGCGTCCCGTTAAGACGACACATTGTGCCACCGTTTCATATTACCCTCGATTACTTTCAAACAAAACGCGCACGTCATAGTCAAATGATCATTAAATCAGTGTACTGCGGCAAGGAGCAAATTCTGATTTGCTTTTTTTCCGTTTGGTTCAGCAAGTATCGTAAAATGAATCTCCTCACAGCACTTTGACAGAAAACCTGTGTCCCTGAGACGACAAAACATGCTCTGCAAATGGAGCTTTTATATTACCGCTGCGGCTCTCTTTGAACCACAAGCTGCTCTGCAAAAAAGCCTGACAGGAGCCAAGGAGATGTGCTGAGTTGAAGGGGGATGGAAGGGAAGGAAATTTAACTGAATGGTTTTCCAGGCAAAACTCAAAACAGGGACGAGTAGCTCAGATGCGCGCCGGTGTCTCGTAACGAGCACTGGAACAGTGTCGGTTGGAATAATTCCAACGACAGACAACCGACAACTTCCCTGTATACAGCACATCCATTTCACTGATTTCAATACTCACTGCATATTTTGAAAAATCCTTTTTCATTGCGGAGCTCATGGATACAGATGCAATGGCCCTAAAGTGCAAATCACAAAGACAAACGGGAAAACGCAAAGGCCAACACAAAACACAACGGCAAAGAAGAAAACACATTTACAAGATTTACTTCTAACATTAACTTCTATTTTTTTTTTTTCCCTTATAATACATCCATGCCTGACTGCTTTGTTGTTTTCTTTGTCCGGGGCCAAAGGTGTTTGACACATTTCCTCCCGGTTCCAAGGGCGGACAGTGAATCCGTCCAATCGCCTACAATCCTTTTCCATAGCCGGCCCCACATTGTCCATCAATGTCATTGCGTTTTCATATTTTTCATTGTTTTGTGATTGTGTTATTTTGTGTATTATTGTGTTATTTAATTCGCTCTTGCCTTTTCGTATTTGTCCTTGAGTTTTCTTATTTGCCGTGTGTTTTTGAGATCCAAAGTCAATCTTTGTAACATCCCTGCAAAAACCTGCTGGTGAAGTCTGACATGCTTCTTGGATGTCACCAGCAGATGAATCTTTTTTTCTAAAAAAAACCAAAAACAACAACTAATGTTCAAGAACAACATTATGTAAAGTGAAAATTGTGTGGAAAATTTAAACAGTTGGTTCATTTATAATCAACAAACCCTTTAAGGAGCAAAATCTTGATTTCATTAAGATGAATGATATTAAGATGAATCTATGTCCATCCATTCAGTGACGTGGTGGCGGATGAAGAGGCCTCTTCAGCCCTTTCACATGGCAGAGCGATTACAATGCGGGCGGGGTGATCATCCATTAGGCCCGTGTTGGCCAGTGTGTGGTGCTTATGAAGCAGGTTTTCAATATTCATATCAAATCCGAATAAAAGCATGAACTTGTCAGGCCTGGATGCATTTAAATATTGAGCAGCCTTCCATCATTTCTTTCCTGGGGCCGGCTCTCGAGATGAAAGGTAAGAGAGTGGAAAGGCCAGGCCTGGTCAAGCGATTTAAAAGTGCTGATATCTGCATCCCTTTGAAAATCAAATGCAGCGCCTTTGTCGTCGGGGGCTCCGTCTTTGATATTTCTTTCTTTCTGTCACCATGATGCCTGGCCTTCAGTTCGGGGTAAAGTGGTTCAAATATTAATGTTAACTGACTAAATTTTCACTTCCATTTGATCCAAAGATGTAGATGCAAGACAGATACAAACCCTTGCTGTGCTGCTTCCAGAAAGATTCGTATGAAGGAAGCAAATCTATTGGATGATTTTTTTTTAAAGATAAAAAGAAATTTCACAGTGGCTGTCAATGTATTGGATAGAATGTAGTTGTGATTGTTTACACAGCATCTCCATCAGCAACCTTGTCAACAAAGCTGGAAATATGTGCACAATCCATTAAATTAGATAATTTTACTCAAATTAATATATAAGTGCGGCCACAGGAAAACTGGTTAAAAAAATATTTAATAAAAACAGTTTTAAAAGTTTCACACATATTTTTTTTAAAAAAGACACACTCACACGCGTATTTGCCATGGACAAATAAATTTTCTTTCAAGGCTTTCCTTTCCTTTTCCCCGTCTAAACATCTGTTTACACACTTTGCAAGTAAACTCAGCCTTACTTACTTCCTATAAAGGAACAACTACAATGGCATTCAGTCGGGTGCATACCTCCGCCAGAGCCAAACAATCAGCCACGATTGTGTGGCACTTACTGCGGAAACACAAAAGAAGAAAAAAAGGAAGTCCAATAACCATAGTTAAAGAAAGTGAAAAAAAAACCAACAACAACCTGGATCTGCCCCTTAATATACAAACCTTCAAACAAGTTTGGCGGAAATAAGGGTAGCAATTTTTGCGTGATCCTGCTAACAAAGAAACAAACACGAGTAAAAACATAACCTCCTTGGCAGAGGATGTTATGATTAAAGGACTACGTCATTGATATGCACCTTTTGGCCCCACTGAAGCGTGGATATTGGAGATATAGTGTAATATAATACAGTATTTTTATTCCAATGTATCTCAATATTATCTCCATATTTAAAGATAATGACATACATGAGATATATCATTATTATACACTGAAATAGAATAATGGTCATTTAATGGAGTGATAACATGCACTGGAAGGACACTGTGAGGCTCTACCTCTGCGAACACATCGACATGCTGTGTGTATATATACGATACATTTGTCATTACATTTTTTTTCTAATTTGGAGGACTTCAAAAGTATCAAACCAAAGTTGTGGCCAAATTTCGTCATCATTCGTCATATTGCAATAATTCAATCATTGTTAAGATAAACCATTTAAAACCAAAAAATCATTAAAAAGTTTGATCACCAAAGTCACAAAGATAAACTGTCCGGGCATTTATTATCTGTACATAATGTTTGATGTCATCCAACTAGTAGATTTTAAGTGTAAGTTCACTGGATAAGTGAAAAATCTGACCTGCTGCTGGAGCTAAAGGAAAAGTCGGGGGCTCTTCCCGAACGATGGGCTTCGTGCTCTGGGCCCCAGGAACAACAGCTGCTCCCGAGATATTTCAGTCTAAACCAAAGTCCTGAAACCAACTGAACAACATCACAATCCCTAACTGGCACACTGCTAACTTAAATCTAAAAATAAAAATAAATGTAAAACAGTATAGCATCATTTACGTTCATAATGGTCTGCTCGACAAATGTGTTGTGTCATAATATGGAGCTTCCTTCTATTCACAAAGCAGAGAAAAACCTTTTGTGTTTTGCAAGGAAGAAGCAAACTATTGCTTCCAAAACAAGTTCCTCTTTCTCTTCTTCCAAGCAACTCTTGTGTACTTTCAACACACTGGACATTTGTTCAACAGCAGCGTTGCTGTAGGCTGAAGTCTGGAGTCAAACGAGTCCGATTTCAATTGGAGGAGGAACAAAATACAACAACAGCAACAACAAGAAACAATGACTGAAAACCTGGATGGTGACAGCAAGCTCTTGTAGGCTGCGTTACGTGCAAAATGGATGAGACGATCTGCGAGTTGGAATCTCCATCGACCGAGGCTGCCTGCTGCCAGAGCATCGTGGTGGGATCGCCTCGAATGCCGTTGCACACAAGGATCCAGCTTGTCCGGGGAGGTTGCTCCGCAATCGGAGGGCTTGCCAGCAATCCTGACACACCATCTGGGATCTGGGATGCAGTGATTTCCTCAGTGACAGCCTCACCGTGGGGACGGAGAGGCTAAGAGGGGCGAGGAGCAGTGGGACTCCCTGCCAGGACGCTGGTCCAGAGGAGGTCTCGGCTAGCGCCAGTCCAGACCCATCAGCCCTCATGAATAATGCTGGAAAAGTTGCCTGCAGCCGTTCTCTTGGTGGGAGAGGGACGTGAATCGTGTGTGTGTGTGTGTGTGTGAGTGTGTGCGTGTGTGTGTATGTGTGCAAGTGCATGTCCCGTGACGGCGGGTGTGAATGTGGTCCGCACGTGTTTGGAGTGGGGAGTTGTTAATCTGGGCCCCGGGTGACACTGGAGACATATTGTCAAAGCAGTGAATCCTCACAGGAACAGACGAGACAGCAGCTACGCTGGACGCTGGTCACGACTGACCGTGCCACTGGGACCGGCCGGGCGCTGGGAAGACGGGGCCCGGGGTGGGACGGCTCTCGCAGGGCCCGCTTCCTCTCTGGTGTGTGCACGCCAACGCCCGCCCTCATCAAAACAACTGCTCCGTCTGAGCTGCAGATCTGGCAGGCTTTGGTGATCTACGCAGGCTTTTGTCGAAGCTCCTGCCCTTCAGACACACAGTCACAGCACAGGAACGCGATCGGATGCTTCGGGGGATCCAACAAGCGAAGTGTGTTTGACTCATTTCGCGAGATTCGAAAATTCTGAGCGTGTGTGGGCAGTGGATACATTCGCAAGCAACTAGCAATCACCATGCTGTAGTTCAATTACAGGTGTTTTATGAAAACATAATAGCTGCAATAGCAATCACCATGCTGTATTTCAATTACAGGTGTTTTATGAAAACATAATAGCTGCAATAGCAATCACCATGCTGTATTTCAATTACAGGTGTTTTATGGGGTTTTTATGAAAACATTTTGACATTAAATCTACACTGGATATTTGCAGGCTGCCTTTTTTATTCTTTTTATTTGCTTACTGTGAGATATTAAAAAAACAGAGCTAAAAATACGGTTGAAACATTTACACAATGGGGGGGGGGAGTAGCTTGTCACATTAGAGCCCTCTTTGATTCATCAGAATCCTCAAGAGAACCGAATAATCTGTTTTCCTACCAGAAAGGAGAAGAACAAAAAAACAGAAGGTGAAGCGGTTTCCAGGGACCGCTGTGCACGCCGCCAACACAACCACCAACGCCGGCTCCATTTTCTTCAAGTAAACGCTGCATTCGGTCCCAGAGGTATTAAATCCCTGCATACAGAGGTTCTGTTACTCTTTCTTTCCCCCAGTTGCCACAATACCACCCCTCGCAGCCGTGTCACAGCTGCGAGCCCCGGTGCTCACCCTGCTAATTCCCCATGTGTTTTCCACTGGCGGCGGTGCATTCAGCACACGGCTTACTCTGGCCGAACGGGCAAAAGGAATCGATAAGCTGCTGGCTCCACGAGCAGGACTTCGCTCCGATTAGATTCAATTTCCAGGAGTCATGCCGGGGATTATTTTTGTCCGGACAGAGCCGAGGAGGCCGAACGCAATAAGCAGCAATGTTAGATGAAGGAGCCGGACAAATTCGGGATTATCAACCTCCCCAAAGTAACTGGATTGGGGGGTTCGGGTTGAAATCTGAGGTGTCTGAGATTGATTCGCTCGTGTGAAGAAAAGTTCAAAGAGGGGGCACGTGGCTGTTCTTCTTCCCACGTTGACCGGACCACGGCGTTTGAGGGGAAATGGTGGTATCTGAGCGGGTGCTTCTCCTACAAAGCAAACCATTTGCGCTGACAGCTGATGATTTCGTGTCGACGGCGTACGCAACCCCTCACATCTCACTCACTCTCCGCCCACTGCTCCGCCACACACTTTCTATTACCTCTCCTCTCTCCGGGCACTTGGGCTTTCACTTCGCACCGCCTTCGCGGGGAATGGCAAAAAAAAAGTCATTCAATTTTTTTCTATTTATTTTATTTTCCTTCTGCCCGAGTTGAACACCGCAACTCCCCGTACGGACGGAGACTGTCACAGATCAGACAGCACGCCGGGGGGAACGTGCCACGCCGGACCGTCCGCCTGGAGAGTCACAGGCGGACACGTGACAAGTCATTACGTCTCAGCTCTGTCCACGTGTGCGGTGGGGGGGGAACCCTGGGGTCAAATGGAGACGGTGACTGTGGAAGAGTGGTGGAGACGGGCAGCGATCATAACAGGCCTAATGGGCAGGAGTAATGGTGCAATGGGCTCCAATTACAACCCTTTCTGACAGCAGCTCACCACCACTCTGGCTTCACCTGCGCCCAGCAACCGATGGCCGTCCGAGATGAGGACTTTGTTAGCCCGCATGCGGTCATCTCCCTGCAGGAAACAATGGTCCGCTGCACACACTTTAAGGGCCTCACTGTGCATGGAGGATTTCTCTGCTTTGTGAGCGAGGGAGCCCTCGTCTCCATTTGCAGTTGACAATCTGAGAGGGAAAGACGATTTATTTGGGGCGGGGGGGGGGGGGTTCTGATATTCTGTGAATTCAGAGGCGCGCCGGCGTTAAGTTAATTGCTAAATGTCAATACGTCTGAGGGGAGGAGAGTTCGGAGCTGACAGCGGCGATGCATCACCGGGTATTATTTTGCCCAGAGTCCTAATCAAAATATTAATTGTGCTGCCGTGCTGCTGCACTCCGCGGCTTCAATCCATCCGAGAGGAGAGTCCATTAAATAAAGAGCGAGTTCTCCCGTTCAGAAAAACCCCGCCCCATTCCATTCCCCAGCATTATGCACACAGATTTGTCTTGGAGGAGGGCAGCTTGTCCCGCTGGTGAATTACTCCCCGGCTCTTGAAGAATATTCATTCACTTTCTGCCGGATCAACCTGTCGGCTTGCTGCCCTTCTAAATGACTGCGAGTCATTATCGGTGATAGAGAGGGGTTTTTTTTTTTGGGGGGGGGGGGTGTTTCCTCCTCTCTGTGTTTTGGCAAGAGCTTTGTTTACAGTACGTGTTCAACCAAACACGCGAGCTCAGCATTTGCGTTGATGGATTAAAGCTTGTTAGGATGGCAGCAGCATTTTGGGGCCATCAGCGAGGCGGCGTCACTCTTCGACCCATTAATCACTTACTGCGAGAGGCACAACTGTTAAAAGGAAAGTCCTAGTTTATTGCAAGTGGGAGTTTATTTTGACGGTGTTCTGTTGGTTCCGATAATATTGTCCCCGTCAAAATGAATGCTGAGGTCGGGGACCACAGCGTCACACGCTGCTGCAAAGCTAGACAAGGTAAAAAAATGAATACAATTTCTTTTAGTAAGTAGCCGGCTCACATGGAGGTACACACCAAAACTCAGTGCATCGGATATGTTTGTAATGACCCGTGCACCTGCTGACTCCTTGTCACGTCCCAGACCGCGGAAGACAACTTTGTGAGACGACTCGGCCTCATGCATGCACTCCTCATCCAGACACATTTGTTTTTTCCAGAGGCACAAACAGTGGACTTTCTCTTAGGGATGCGCAAAAACTTCACGACTCGCTTCAATTTTCTTTTTCTCCGCAAATGAAATGAAGTCTTGTCTGACTGGAAAATCGATTGTGTGCATTTGAAACGTTGAATGCATTTCCTTTCCCGACAAAAAAAACAAAAAACAAAAAGTGCATAACACGTAACAGCAACGTCCCTGGTTCACATGCTTCTCCCTCTTTTGTGCTTCCAGTCTGCCTCTGTGCAGCCCACTATCAAACGGAGGTAAAATGCCAAAAACATTAAAGATTCCTCCATGTTGAAGGCCACCTCAGAGCTCGTATTGTATTTCTGCTCTGAGGATCAAGGACGGAGGAACAAGAGGGGATCTCTGAGAAGACCACGCTTCAGGGACGACTTCTCCCAGACACACAGACAGACGTCATCCGAAATCTGTGAGTGATCGGGCTGATCTGAAAACGGAATCACAACATAGCATCTCTTGTCATTTCCATTCAGTTACATATGAGGCTTTAAATCAATGTTTGTCAGCTCCAAGGATAATTTGCCTTAAACATTTGTAAATAATTTCCACAAGGCATTAAAGAGGAAATTTAAATTATGACACCGAATATGGAATAATGAATTTAAAAACAGAGTACAGATATTTTTTTGTGCAGATATTTGTCAGTTGACAGTTCGAGTGTACCTAAACACACGAAGAAAATAAAGCACTCAGCCGTGCCGATGGTGGTAAGAGTGCTGCTAATTATTATTTGGACAGTGTGTACATGTGCAAATACAACAGACAAACGGAGGGAAGTCGCCACACAGCCCTACAATCCAACAAACGGCCGCTCCAGCTGATCCGACGTCACGGAAGAAACGGACGCGGTTTCAGAGGAAGGGAAGTCTCATTTCCCTGAGAACGCTTCCTCTCATCTTTTCCTTTCGTCTCTCCTCGGGTCTTCAGGAGGAGAGACCAAGACGTGAGGAAAATATGGAAGTGCTGGGAAACAAGAAGGCAATGAAGGGGAACCGAGACGTACATCATGTTAACTTGCTGGGAATCTGTACGTGTATCGCTTTCTCATTGTTTTTTTTCATATTGTGCATGAGAAGCCAACAAACCAGGCACCCACTCATAAAGTATTCCTCCGTAACACTGCTGCCCAATGTACCTTTAAGAAAGACATCTTTTTGGCACTTAAACTTTACACCAAACCATTCCTGTTTTATGTCCGTCACGGTACCACTTTGCAATGACACAGTGTTGACAACCTTAATATTTTTCCAGTTTTATGGGTCCTTTTAAAAACCACTGCCGACATCCACCACAGGATCTCAAGGTCCAACGTGAGAAGTTATTTTAACTCTTGGCTGACATTTAAAAAAACATGAAATTATGCTCACGAATGGTGCGGGACAGGTGGTTTACATGGCTAACTGTTGTGTACAGGCGCATTTCACGAACATGCACCTCCTCAGGTGGCAGTCAGCAGGTTAAAACAAATCGTTGATATAGTGAAGAGAGTTAAGCATCACAAAATAAAGTGAAAGACTCTGATAAATACGGAGATGTTCTTGAATGTGTGCTACTTTTTTTTGACAGGAACGAGGGATAAAACCGTAGACTGTACGTGTCAAAATGTGCAAAAAGATTGGCCTACATAACAGCTCCCAAAGGTAAAGGCAAATCATCTGGATCGCCCCCTGGTGGCCTCCGTCATGTTAGCACAAGGGGGGAAAAAGTAAACAATTTTTCCCCTGAAAAAAGGTTTCTGTTATTTTAGGTAGTTATTATGACATTGATGAATGTTCCATGAGTTCATGTTTCTGATAAGGTTGGTTCTAATTAGTTATTTGATGCTATAAAAACATGGAGAAACGTCATGATTGACAGCTGGGACTGACTCGTGATTGGTGGAACACGCGTATCAGTGGGACCTCGGCACTCGGCTCTGGCCCCAGAAGACACAATATGACAACGCTTGTATCCAAGATAATTTCATTTACCCACAGTGGGAGGAAGTGAAGTCATCAATCTTCAGATAGACAGCTATGAAGAAACTATCAAAATAAGAACCAAGCTGAATTGAAGCAATGATCCGCAATCCCAAAGTGTGTTCACATACCAACCCCAACTTAAGGTATATCCAGTGGGGACCCTGATATCATGTGCCACGGTGTATCTGCAGCACAGTAAATCACACACATTGTTTCTCAGAGTACATCCGGCCCATTCAGTCGACTCAACAACCTCCAGCTCAGCATTCCTCACCACAAAGCGGACCTCTGCACGCCAATTACTCAACAGATAATATCTGTGGTGACCATGCGACTGGAAGGTTCATTACCACGCTGAACCTGAACCAACATTAGCCTCTGCCAAGTAAGGTTATATACATACTCAATATTGCATTTCAATGGGCTGACCTCTGCAGTTGTGGTTTAACATGACTATTCTCAGAGCCCCGCAGTCGACTTCACAGCTCTATTATATAAGTCAGTGGGTCATTCACTGAAAAGACATTATCCTCATATTAAACAGCGATCTGCTCTCACGTACTGTCTTATTCAGACTATTTGTAATTCCACAGGCAACCGCAGGCTCAACACAGGGAGTCTGATGAATCAGGCCGCACTTTAACTATTCTTTTCTTTTCCACCCGCCTTGCCTCTCACCCCTGTATGACTGGGCAAGTACAAACGGATAGGGTCTGCATGACCGTGAAATCCCCATTGTACCGTGGATGCTCAAATTTGTAGAAGTGGCCGACGTGTGTTGCCATAGTAACCATATGTTATCATAGTTGATCGTGTTAGGGTACGAAGATGGTCGCTCATCCACTCATCATTTTTTAGCCTCTGGGGGAAAAAAACTGTTGTGTGAGTTGCAAGTCCGTTTTTGTTTTGGCTCTATTTTCTGTCCACTGTGTCAGTCTTCAGGTCCAAAACATCACTGGACTAATTCCCTGAAGAAGCCTCTCGGGGGGGGTAAAAAGAATCTGTTTCTCAGCCCTCAATCCCCTTTAAAACTAGTGTTTGCTACATGAGGGACCTCTTCTCCCATGCTGCACAGCTTTGGTCTGATAGAGAGGGGAAGAGACAAGTAAGTCTCTTTTTTCTCTCCTCCAAGCTGTATCTGTTTTATAGGGAGTCTCCAGAACTCAATTTCCATGTCATTTAAGGGCTGGCCCAGGGAAGAGTGTAGTCGGAGGTGTAAAATTTGCCCTTATCTACCCTCCACACACACACACACACACACACACACACACACACACACTTGCATCTTTACAAGGCACAGCACTGTCGTTTATCAGCTCATAATGTTGACACACTGTATTTCAAATATATAGAGGCGAAAAGGATCTTTTAAGGTTGTTTGTGTAAGCACAGTGTTGGACTGAACGCTTGCGTCTGTGGAAACAATGTGGGTGCACAGCGTCAAACGCTCCAAAAGGTGTCATTTGCGGCCGGGTGACGGCGGCGCACCTGCAGGGCGCTGCGCTTATCTTACGTAAACCTGCCTGTGTCCACCAATGAAAAGGCTCAGGGCAAAAAGATCTAATAAAAAGAAGAAGCGTGGGCGAGAGTGAGCTTCATCTCCTGCCAGCGCAGGTGCAACGCTTTAAATGTATCGAATATCATATGCGCTTTTTGTACATGTTAGACAAATCCCATTTCTCTTCTCTGTTGCCACTACATGTTTGACAACCGCTTGCTTACAACACCACAGGCAGTCTGAAATAGCTTTACGCCGCACGTCTCCCTTCATGCCCTCACACTGCAGAACGACTGCAGCAGCTCCACATGCAGAATGTGCTTAACACTTTGTTAGTACGCGATTCAGCATACAGTATACAATCAAAAAATCCAGTCAGACATACTACAATGTCTTTGTAAGCAGATATTTTAAAGGGTGCCTAATCGCTATTTCATTTACATAAAGTTGGGACACTCAGAAGAGTGTTAAAAAAATCAAGATCAATGCAGCAGAGGCCAAAACAACCTGACTTTTAGTCTGTAATTTACTGTAGGTCAAGCTCCAGAAATACTGGATCCTCCCATAATGCAGCTCAACAACATCTTTCATCTGACATTTGCCTCCTAAATTCCCACTCGGTTCAGACTCCACATCTCCAGGTTAAAAACAGAGTCTTTCTGTAAAAAAGTCTCAAGCCACTGTACAACTGTTTTCTCAGGCTGTGTAGTAGCCCACCCCTCGAACTTCACAGAGTGCCCCTTTCGGTGCTAGGGTCAGAGCGATTTAAACCTCTCTCACGCTGAAAACATATAATGGCCGATTGACAAGACAGTTGTAATGATGTAAAAGACATATGAAATATGTATTTATAAATACTTATACACTCTCAATGATAAACGGGCAAACTATCTGCTGTTGAAGGCTTTGTGTAAAACATTGAGCATCTTAACATTCATTCAGACATTATGTCGGACTACTACAAATTTGGGCTGATGGCGGCGAACGGTGAAAGGTCACGTTGTCACCACTATCAACATCTTGCCTGCTGTTGGTAGCTTACAAACGTTCTCAGAAAATATTGCTCATACATGACAAGGAGTCTGATGATGAAGAGGGTCACAATTCTTATTTTCTTTCCTATGGGTCCATAAAATGTGCACAAATGTACACAGCTGTACATTTGTTGTCAAGTATAAGATTTGAGTTTGCCTTGATACATTATTGTACCGTTACTCAGGCACTGGAAAGGTAATCGAGTCACCAAAATCAATAGGTTGCTTCCTGTGCGGTGCATTTAATTGCAGAATATATTTCAGACAACATATAAGACAGCCACCACAACGTCCCCCTCCTTCGCAGAGTTAATTAGCCATAATGTGCTGTTCTGTTGGTTTTAATAGAACAATGATATCATTAACATATTAGCGTAACAGAGATTAAAGACACTGCTGTTTATAGCATGGGGGCTACAAACAGCAAGCATCTGTAAATATGAAAACACAATCGAGAGGGACCCGCCTGACGGAGTAAACAGCAGCTCTCCACTTGAGGAGATACCGCACACTGTAAATGAAGCAATGGGATGTCAGATTTCTTAACAAATTTAGGAACAAATTTGGACCTTGCAAGGCCAATGCTCCATCATTTGGATGAAATTTAATTTATTAATTCTATGTAAGGGCTACAAAAATAATCATGGTAATTACATAACGTTTGCAACTTATTTGAACGGCCCCCGTCCCCTCATGAACTTGCATTGCCTCGGCTCCGACAGCTCCGGCTTCGGGCACAGAGGGGGCTGGATCCATCAGCTCGGGACCCCCATGGTCCTCCGAGGGGGGGGGGGAGTCCTCCACTTCTGAAGAGAGTGATACAGGTGCCTCGTGAATCTGTGTCGCTCTCCATTTTTGAGGACGTCGCCGACAGCGACACCGTCACTCTCACGTCCAGCCCTGCCTCCTTTGTCCAGTTTTTTTTTTATCATTTTCCAAAATGATGTAGAGGGTGGAGTGAGGCTGAGAGCTGTGGGTGAGGTTAAACTTTTAACATTCATTCACCCAGAGTCAACTCACTGTCACGGTGACTGTGAGCTGTATGTTTTCTAATGGGTGTCATTTCCCTGCACACACTGGTGATCATTTTAGAATGTTCTGCGGGAGTATAATGTAGAACACCGTGTTCTCATTATGATCAACCGACTCTATCAGAGCATCCATCTATTCATTCATTCGTTCATCGGTCCATTTTCCAAACATGGCTTCTCTTATTCACAGGGCTTGTGAATACACTGGTAAAGAAAAGGTGTGTCAATTCTGGCATAGTCGCCCTCGAATATTTTTATTCTTTTGTCATACCCATTCATTACCAATCAATAGGGCTGCAACATTTCTAAAGCAGCACAATTTTTTTTTGTCAAAAATGAGTGTTCTAATCTTCAAAGTTTAAATATACATTTTATATGTATATTTTATAACAATCACGAGTCAAAATCACTTTTTTTGCCATTCATAGGTGTGGACAGTCAGCCAGAGAGAAGACTAATAGGACGAGCTTTTAAAGTGAGCAGCTGTAACGGAGATAATGAGCCACCCTGTTTGAACAACTTTGAAAAACTTCCACGGGGGACACGGCTCATGCTGTGTCCATCACAGATCCTGACTCGCACGGTAACTCGTGTCCGTGTCAGCATCCGCGTTGCAGTCACAACTGAGAACCTTCTAAGAAAATATTCTCTTTACTCGTTTAGCAAGATGAAGAGGCAGATGAACATCCGTTTACTGGAGACAGGGATGGTCTAACAGAGGATGCTATCTCCTTGCATTTAAGGAGAGTGCAGGGGACAGTCTTTTTAGGGCGATACCCATTCCTGGTACTGAAAGTCTATATATCTCAGACTCTGCTACGTTCATTTTCTTTCTAACACATCTTTTATGAGTTCCCCGGACTTTAAAGGACAATTTGCTTTGGATACTGTAGTTAGTCAGTATAATAAGATGATAAACAAGAGCCTCAAAACCCCTTCAATGTTCCATGTATTTGCCACCAAGTTAGAAAATACAACGACAGAGAGAAGTCATTTGTCAAGTGACAAACTCACAGCTCTCCACAACATAAACGTGAATATAACCACGGTTTTGAAAGCACATACCAAACTGTGTCGTTGCACAGATCTGTGTCGTCACACATGATGCAGCATGTCACACCCCGTCTCTGCAGACGGGGTGTGGCTGTGTGGACTCCCACGGATTCTACATGGAGAGAAGATTAATACCACTCTGCTCCCTACGCTGCAGAACCAATCAGCGTGCTTAGGGAGCCAGAGTTAGTGCACTGTGTGTGTGAGTGTGTGTGTGTGTGTGTGTGTGTGTGTGTGTGCGCGTGTGGTGAAAGATACAAAAATACAAGCACCATATTTTCCTTCCTGTCCCTTTTGCATTATGGCAGTGTGATGCAGCTGCTATCTGTCTCTGTTTATGTCACACAAAAAATACCTGTAGAAGTGCGAGGGCGCCTACACAAGAGGTTTTTGAGATATCCTCTCCACTGCTTCTTTTTTCTGCATTGCATTGTTTTTTTCTACTGTCATATAAAGTATAGACGTCGTACATTTAAGTCAAGCTGGCAAAAAAAAAATCCATGATAGCACTTAGCATGGACCCTAAATTAATAACAAAATAAAGAACATGATGATTTCAAAAAGAAAACAGTTTTTAATGGTCTGGGTTGAAAT
Organism: Scophthalmus maximus; assembly: GCF_022379125.1. Taxonomy (NCBI): domain Eukaryota; kingdom Metazoa; phylum Chordata; class Actinopteri; order Pleuronectiformes; family Scophthalmidae; genus Scophthalmus; species Scophthalmus maximus. The sequence continues at coordinate 20,509,004 of NC_061520.1, forward strand.
GAATGGTAGAAGTACAACAGGAGGTTAGGTAAGAAAGTGAAAAATGATTTAAATAAAAACCCAAAAGTTTTTTGGGATCATAGAGCGTGCATATTATGGGGAGAGACCCCCCAAAAATACTGGAGAAAATCTCCCCCTGTCCTGCTCAGTTTCCTGTCATCTGCCAAGTGGTGGAACGTGCAGGTTTCCGTATCAGATTGAACGGAGGAAAAATAACACCTGTTCAACATGATTCAAGCTTTGTCCTGCGCTGTTGAACAAATCGGGTGAAGATAGCGAAATGTCATTGAGGATGAATCACCCTGAACATCGGAATATTGAACTTGAACGTTCGGTATCTACAGTATGTTGGATTCAGGCACCCCCCCTCCTCTCATCTGCGATCAATTTACATACGCACTTCATATTTCCCGCAGGCCTGTGCTGCTGCATATTATATCCGTCTAATATATAGATCATCTGTATTCCTCTATCTACAAACCTGTCTTTGTTGTCATGGTCATGCGCCATGTGTCTAAACTCTAATCAGCTATTAATCAATGAACAAACGCAATCCCTATATGAATGAATGGAGCAATTTGCATTCGGCACATGTATATCAATAGCCCATATGGCAAACATGACACTCCCGCCTCCGAGTGGCCGAGAGTCATCAATACTTCATGAACTGACAAACATTTGTGCCCAAGTCTGCTCGTATCTCTGCGGTGAGTGATGGCGTCTCTCGTTTGTTCTTAGTTTTTCATCAGCCAATCTCACGGCACAGGAAATTAAGAGAAAACAGGGGTTAGATAGAGATTATCTATCTATCGTCCTGTTTCCAGTGTGTGGAGGTCAACCAGCATCCGTCTGCTTTTCAGGCGCAATTCTTGAGCTTTCGTAAAGTTTGTTATTAAAGCCTATGCATAGAGTACGGAGGATAAACGTTTACTGTTGCCTCCCCTTTTGATAAACATAAAAAAAAGTGTGCAAGAGGAGTTTTGTCAGAGAGGCTTATACAGTGAAACTGTTCCTGTGTTGTACGGACACATTTCAAGGTTTCTGACATCCAATTTAGTCCTAGTGAGATAGATTTTCTTCATGGCTTCATAACGCTGCCACTGACTGTAGGAGGAGATTTCTGTTCTTTGATAAGCTACATCCCTTCTCTCTGTAGTCACTTATTGGTTTCATTACACAGCGTCACTGTTGTTCTGTTTCCCTCCTTTTTATGTTTCATGTTCTCAGTTTTCTCCAAAACAACAGTCACACGCAATAACCACCATCTCCCCCTTTTAAAATGGTCTATAAAGGTAATGTGATGATTGAAATGTCTTTACAGTTTCACACAAAGTGGAATATCTAATCCCTTAAGCCTCTCGGCATCATTTAACTGGGGATATTCTGCTATTATCAAATACAACTGCACTCAGCTATCTTCATTCAGATAAACAAACTTTCATCTCATCGAACAAAGACAAAGAAGTCCTTTCAAGTGAATCAAATTAGCTTTTTGGACTGGAAAAATGGCATAACCTATACTCAGCTGTGTTTGTTCCTTCAGGTTCATTACAACTAGAGAGTGAATCATCAGCAATAAAGAAATGAGAGAACTTGACATTTTCCAAATGTTTCTGCATCCATAAGCATCGCCGGAAAGGTCTGCAATAATGCATATTTAATCATATTCCTCAAATCATGAAGGTCACCGCTGGTGAACTCTTCCCATCGATCAATGTGTCTGCATGACCTGGCACGATAATACGATCTTACTCCCACTGCTGAATTCATCATTGCATGCTGAGCAGTGATCATCATGATTTTACTGATGATTCTCCATCATTATCATTCATCTGCTGATGAAACCACGCTAATAACACTATCCCTGACTTCTGCAGGAAAAGACGTTATTTTCCTCTGACTGTGATGTGATGCATTGCAAATCAAAATTGAAGTGAGCTTTGATGCTTTTTTATACAGATTGGTGATTTTTTTTTTGCGCGGTCTGCGCTGGAGGTTTTTGTTCTTTGCAGTGATCTGGAAACGTGACTGTAATAGATCGCCCTGACGCACCGCTTCCTGCAGAAAAACAGCGATCGCGCTGCAGATTTGCAAAGGTCTTCCTCTGTGGGCGCCAGCTGCACAGTGCGACCGCCATCACTCATGGATTGGCTCATTTTCTTTAATGCAGGCTAAAAATGACCCGACCGTTCTGTTATGAGAGATACTGGTTGTTTCATCTCCAAATGCGATGAGGTATGATTCCTGTGAGGGGTGGGTATGTGTTACCTATAGACCATAGGAGGGATCAATACTGCAGCTAGCAGTGCTTGCACCCTCTCAATAAATCTCCGAGACATCTGAAGAACACAGCAGCACTCACTGTCGACTCGCTAACTCCCTCTACATCACCTGCGGTTCACAAGCCTCCCCCTGCCTCGAACCTGTCATCCCCCCACACACATACAATCACACACACACACACACACTCACACACACACACACACACACACACACACACACACACACACACACGCACACACACCATGATCACCACTCCCACCACACCGTCCCACTCTGACACGGAGTGAGAAATAAGATCCAGTTCACTCTCAAGGTCACCGTCACAGTCTCTCAGGCCACTGTGATGATACGATACACTTCACACCGTCTCTGAGATTTAAATGAATCTTCAAGTGCAGACATACAAGGGGGGAGAACCAGCGATGTTCCAGACTTGACAATAAACAACGTATCAGATGGTGAAAGAAGTCGAAGATATTGATAGCTCTGTCAGCTGAGGCCCTGCGCCGGAGCTGCTGGCTGGGGCCTGCCAGTTTTCTCACATCCCCCAACAGCACAGTAAGTGCTTTAAAACCCAAAGTAAACTATGGAGTTTTTTTAACATCAGCATCGTTCAGCGAGGCTGCGAGGGTGAGCATCGTCCATCATCGAAATAAATCATGAACCTGCAAAGAGAGGAAAGTGTCTGCTTAAAAAATGTGTTTAAATGAACACCAATGCAGACTGGTCCCCATGAATATTTGATGCCTCAGTCCTCGATGCCTCAGAGTGCAAGAGTGCAGCACGTTATTTAATGTCCCTAATAATTCTCTGGAACCTTTTACTGTGTATTGAATTGTACAAGCAAAGTTTTCGCTGGTAATGACAGCGCTTTCAAAAGGCACACCCTTAGTCAGAGGTGTCCTATTACCTTCTTCCTTTAATTAAGACATTTGGTGCAGCGGCAGGTTGGAATGGCTCCTGACAAGTGGAGACATACGTCACAGGGAGGATTATGAGGATCTAACATGGGAGAGGAATAGGTGCTTAGCTGTGGAATTACAGCAGAAATGAGTTTTTAATCGTGCAGTTAATGTTGAGGGAAAGTGAAGCCCAGAGACAGTGCAAATTGCTTCCATGAGGGATAAGACACCATCACAGGAGCCAAGTGGACAGATTACTTATTATCAGATTGCATCTTGGTGGAGACAAAAGAATTAAGTTTGCCTTCATAGATAATTTCACCTCTGCTCTGGCTTCCACACTCACATAATTGGTATTTAAGGCATTTCTGGTGCACAATAAATGTATTGATAAAGTTTGCGAGTTAGCAGGCTCGAACTCCAGACCTGCTTAAGGTTCAACTTCTTCCCTTTGCAGAACATAAAGGCCGAGGGTCAACTGGATTCATTTGGTACAGCTAATCCCATTTTAGACTTTAATTCTTGCATGGCTTCAATGCAACAAAAAGTGACTGCTCCTTATTCTTCAGCCCGCACTGGAAGAGCAGAGGAGCTAAATGTGCCCCTGTTTAAGAGATACTGGTTATCTCTATAGCACACTGCCTCCGTCCCTCTCCTAGAATTGCATTATTGTGCATCAGAGAGATACTCTGTGTCATTACTGTTGAAAAGGGTAATGGATCAGAGTCTACCAAGTTTCACAAGGGGTTACCATGACCCAGTAGTAGTAGTAATAGGCCTGGATGGAGAGGTCTGATTATGTAGGATCTAGTATGTACAAAACGGTGGTTGGAAATAAAAAAAGGAGACTTCTCGTCCCCGGTACTCCCTCACAGGTTCTTCTGGGGCTGTATGCCCTGTTTAATTGATCTCCTACATGAATGAATCATCGTGAAGTGCGTGATTATGAACATTACCCCCACTCCCCCTCAGCATTAGCTTTGGAAAATTCGGCAAAAAAAAGTTCTCAACTTGAGAAATGTTAAGGGTCATTTGCAGCATAATGTGAGCGCAGGAGTCCCTCTACTTCAAGAGCATGCCTTGCCTGTGCATAAATGGATGATGAATACCACAGGATTATAGATTCATCTTTTCATCTTACAGGCCAAAGACACCCAAGTTCCTAAGAGCAACAAGTCAAATGGCTTGTGTAATCTTCAGCACGGAGCGTTTGTTCGCTTTTAATTCAGGCTGAGAAAGCCAGAGAGAGGAGCCCGGTGATTGTAATTCCCCAAAGCATTTCATTATTTCAGCCTTTGTGATAACATCTTTAATTCCATTTTAAATAGGTTTATATGTCCATCATAAAATACTCCCTTGTGGGTTTAATTATTGTTGTAAGATAAGAGATGCTATGGGAAGAGAGCAGGGACAAAAAGGAAGAAAGATGGACAGACAAATGATGTAGCTCGGTGACTGATGGTGTCCTTGTTATTGCTTATCGCTTGTGACATCACTTCCTGTAGCTTTCATTCGTTTGGCTTTATCTTGTCATCTATTCAGCACAGACAATGGAACCTGCAGCATCTGCTATGCGCCTGACACAAAGAGGCTTATAATGGCAAGATTAAGTGTAATCTAAAATTTTCTTGATTCAAGGGGCTGTTGACACAGTCAAAACACTGTAGGTGTTACCAGCACCCCATCTTAAGTATGAATACATTCACATGGGCTTATTTTTTCTGTGGTGTATTTGTGCATATTTCACTGCAAACAAAGGAACATGACAATTTCAAATTTACATTCATGCATTTGGCAGATACTTTTGTCCAAAGCAACTTATAATTTAGGGTCAACACTACAGCTCCAGTACAGTAGGAGAGCTTGAAGTAAGTAATAAGTTCTACCCATCCACCCATCAAGTGCAGACCCAGAAGTTCAACTGTAAGCAAACAGCGATTTTAATTTTAGTCGGTAGCCATAGGAGGTTCATGAGCAGAGGAGTGACATGTGCCCTTAAGGTTGACTAAAGAACATACAATCTACAATCTGTTTTTCATGACCTCTGTGGGTTTAACTGTCCATGAAGGGAAGCCTGCCAGAAGGGCTTTGCAGTAGTTGAGGAAGAAACTAAGTACTAAGAGCTGTTGACATACTGAGTCGGGGAAGGACAGATTTTTCTTATGTTGTATAGTGTAAAGTGGCATGACCAGGAGACAGATAGCGGAACTTCAATCATGGCACCCAGCTGTCTTGTGACCTTGGTATGAATGAGAAATGAAGAGGGAATTTTGATCTTGGTATTGTGATTGAGCGATTGATTGAAGAGGATGACAGAGTTCAGTCTTAAAAAGGTTTAGTCGAAGGTGGCGTTCTTTCTTCCGTGTGAATATGTCTGAGAGACAAAGGCAAGATTCACACTGAGACCCAGGGGGTCATCTTATGGGTATGACAGGTAAAGTTGGTTGTTATCTGTGTAGCATTCATATGAGAAGCAATGAGAGGGGATAATTGTACCAAAGGAAGTAATGTATATTGCAAAGGGAAGTGACCCCAGCACTGAGCCTTGGGGCACCCATGTGGGAGAGGATGGGATAGGGCCTGTGCTTGCCATAACACATTGAAAGAACGGATTCAAACCAAGGACGCACTCATCCCAAGAAGCCTGTATTGAAAACTACAGGCGGCAGGAGGTGGTGGTTCACCATGTCAAAGGCAGTTGACAGGTCTTGCAAGATAATAATTGGGGACTGAGTTGCAGCTTTATCTGCCCTTAGGGCCTCTCTCACAGACAGCCATTTCAGTTGAGTGGCTGCTCTTGAAGGCTGACTGGGTTGGATCGGAGGGGGGTTCAGAGAGAGGGTTTCTGACTCCTGTTAGAAATCATGCTATTGATAGCCTTAGATAAGAATGGAAGCAACAAGACCAGTTGATAGTTATCAACTTGGGCAGTGAAAGCTTTTAGAGTAGAGGTGTTATCAGAGCCCCTTTGAGAGGTTTCTGAAGCCAGTGAATTATTTATTACATGTGCGATTGCTTACACAATATTGGCAGATATGGTTTGGAGGAGGTTGGTCAGAATGGGGTCCAGCAATCATATATAGTAGGATGACAACAAGTCAGGGGTTTTGATAGCTCACTGTCAGTGAGAGGGGTGAATGAGAGAAGTGATGAGCCATTGACCTGGGAAGACAGTGAAGAAAATATAGCAGGATTACTACATGTTGTACTTTTTGTAGCCTTCAGCTAGAGGGCTGAGTGAGGGAGGTGGTGAGACATTGACCAGAGGAGGCACAGAAGGGCAATGCGAGCGGAGCAGGATTGTAACATGTTTGTCTTGCCGGTGTGCTGCCCTCGGTGAGAGGGATGACCTTATCTGGGGGAGAATGGTTGCTTATGAGTGGTTCAGAGAATTGGTAACTGATTGCAGCCATACCATTTGCCATGTTGCATTGATTAGAGAGCAGCTCCATAATCACTGCAACAGAACTGCACAAGTGCAGATGTGTAGTCATGTTGCACTCGTATGCAAAACAGATTTTTAACCCTGTATTCCCATATTCCATTTCACCTTGTCCATCCTGCTCTCTCAACCACACTCTGATAGAAATACAGTATTTGGTATGCACCTTCATGATCATGCGTGCACACACATAAATCCCCGTATGAAAAAACAGCACATTCTTTGAGGCTCTTTCTTTAGTCTGAAGGTGACAGTGGCTCAGAGACAGACACTGGCTGGTCAAAATTGCTATGTCAACCATAAAATTACCTTCAATCCAAATTCACTTTAGCTACTTGGAAATTCTATTTCATTGAGCACAAACGCATTTCAGAGATAGAGCAAAGTTTTCTATATTTCTCTTTTTTACGCCCCCCCCCCCCCCTTCTTGAAAAAGAAAAACTGGAGGCTTGATGCCTGAAGAATGTGCCGCCCAGTAAAATTGGTAATCTCGTAATCTGTCTCCTTATCCACCCATGATGTTTTTCTGAACTATTCTCTCCTGACTCATGCTAGCCTGTATCACTCCCACATAGTCTCTAAAAGTTAGATAAGCTGCGTTTACCACTTCATCTGCCTGAGGAAATTATCACCTTGGAGAGAAAGAGCTAAGATATCATTCTTACACTTTACCACCAAACTAAGCTTCTCGTCTTAAGATAAACGGCGCAGAATTCAGTGAGTCTATAGAACAATACCGGCAGTGACTTGTTCCTCCTCTCTCGTGAAGTTTAAACTAAAAGGAGAATAAGAGATTAATTCAGTGGTAGAGTGCCTCCACAACTAAGTAACTATATATAGATGATGAGCTGTATTTCGAAAAAGGTTACAATTTAAAGTTGATATCCTCTGAAGTTTGAATTCCCTTGACTGCATTGATTACCTGTCAGCTGAAATCAACAAAACTGATGGGAGCTGTATTACTCCACTTAATGAATGATGTTTTATTAATGGCCATGTAATAAGATTACCTTTATCTCAATGAAACCCATCAATATTTGCCGCCTGCTGTTTAGCTCTGTGAACACTCATTAAGTTCCACATAGATCTTGTTCTCTCAAACCGTGGAGGATCTACAGAGTGGGCCATTTTTTTGAAAAACTGAAAAATATATATTATTTTCTGTGTTGATGAATTTGGCCCAGTCCCTTTTTTGGATTTAAGCGACAGCGTTAATTTACAATAACATACAAATATATGTATATATGAAGTGAAATTCATCAATATAAGGATAACTCCTTTTCAATTGCGTTTTCATTTACAATTTTAATATCTCATTAATTCTATTACCATTTACATGACACATACGATAGCATTCAAGACTGCTTGCCAAGTGCCTTCCTTCGTGTTGTGGAATGAGGTAAATCTATCTACGATGAATCTACCAAATTAACAGAGTGAAACATTTTCACTGGTATAAATTCTCCATTGTAATTTCCTAGCAACAGCTTGACCAGAGTGAGTGATGCAAGCTTTTCTAACCTGATGCTGATTTGGCACGAGGAAGGTGTACACGAGCTGGGTCATTACAAACAATTAAGCTTGATCAAAAGCCACGTGACCGAGTATTTCCTCAACTGCACACGTTACAGCTTCTGCAGAGCCGGCCCGAACTGCACAGCGGTGGCCGGTCGACTTTACCTCAGAGGGAAAAAAAACCCCATCTGAAAACAATGACAACCCCTCCCCCTCCCCCTGCTTCATCTATCAGAGGCTTGACACAGGTGAGAGAGATTGATCTCTTTTTCACATGGGCCCGACACCCGACAAGCTCTGGCGAGGCTTGTTTAACAAGCACCATCCTCTCTGCCAATAAAAAGCACCTCTCCCCCCCCCAAGGCATCTCACAGGGCAGCCCTTGGTGTACATATACAGTGCTGTGTATTTGCCATAACCTTTTTTTTAAAAGCAGGATTTATAGACCCCACGGCAGGGATGTACGATGCACCGTGGTGAATTAATTATTCCAAAACAATTTGATATATATGTGATTATTAATCCTGGGACACGGGCTTGCTTAGAGCAGAGGCTGCTTGTAAAGGTTGGATTTATCATGTTGACATTTTGCTTTAGCCAGTGCTCCTCTCTCTCTCTCTCTCTCTCTCTCTCTCTCTCTCTCTCTCTGTCTCTGTCTCTCTCTCCCTCACTTCACACAATGCAGCTGTTCAAAGCTCTGCCCTGCAGTTTTTTTTTGTTTTTTTTATTCTCTCTGCTGCACAAAGTGTCAGTACACAAATATGCCCTTTTCGTCTGTCTTCTGCCTCTTCCTCGGTGAGAAAGCTACGGATGTTTTAGTCAGAGATTACGGCGAGCGCACAAGCATATTGTTTGCACACGCCGCCCGTTGAAAAGCGCTCTCTCTACTGGTGTGCCATGCATGGCGGAGCACGCAAATGAAAGGTCAGGCCCATCCACATCCATCTCCCCCTCAAACAGCAGAGACACCGGCCTAATCTAGCTGTATGAACAAACAACAAAGACGTGAGGATGCAAGAACTCCAGTAGATGCATCAATGTGAAAGCAATGGAGAAGGTTAAGCCCTTCGGTTTGTTTAACAAGCACCGGACAGGAGCTATGCACTCCCGGCCAAAATGCATGCGAACGAATAAGAAAGCTTCACGTTATCGGAGTGGTTGCATTCTGCTACACTTAGAAGGTTACTGACTGTGTGCAACCATAGTTACTGCGGTAAGCTGCGTAATGGTAACCCTGTGGGAGTGCTGACCTGCTGAGCCATCGAAAATGAAGAGCTGATCTCACCAAACCGTTGACATTGACTAAAAGCCAGGCCTGAGCTTCAGACCGGGAAAAATTTGCACAAAAAATATGCAGCTACACACAGACCCACGCAAAAACTACAAAGAGACAGAACGATAGATACAGAGAAAAAAAACTACAAAGAGCAGCCTTGTTTGCTGTCTCTTTAAGTGTGGATGTCTTGCTCCTGAGAAGGAGGGTAGGTGTGTGTGTGTGGGGGGGGGGTGTGCATTTTACATATCTATAGGTCTGTTTTCTCATAATCTTGCCGTGGCGAGGCCAGAGTGTTGCCTACACACATTCCAAACCTGACGAGTGACCTTGAAAAGGAATTTTTCAGCGTATTTCTGGTATGTCAAGCGGGCCAAAACGCACGTGATAGCCATTTCCCCACGCTCTGAGTTTCATTACACTTTGGTTTCCTCAGTTTGATTTTGGCAGGCGTCTACGTGCCCTTGATGTGATGAGAAATATGAGTTTCTGCACGTACAGCGAAGCATATACAGTAGCACTTTGCTGCCCTCTCAGACACACTGCCTCTACATCCCACTCGGAAAATTTCTCTCTGTCCTCTGCAGCGTTTTCTTTTTTTTTCTTTTTCACACACACTCCCAGGCACACGAGCTAAAAGCACCGTCATTACTCCATCACGCGCTAAAAGCGGTGCATCTGACCCATTAGAGTGGGATGGTGGGAGTAGGGCTGTGAAATAATCATCACTAAAAAATTCTATAAAAAGAAAATGGTTGCAAGCTTTTGTTGGTGACAGCGGAGGAGCGATTAAGGCAGACTGATTGAAAGTGTCCCGTGTGAGCGGACGTGTCAGACTCTGAGAAAGTTTCAGCGATTGGCGTAATGGGCCAAATATCTGCGGTGCCTGGCTCCTCTCTCTCTCTCCTCCACTCCACAACGCTCTGCTCAATTAATCCGGAGCCCCTTAATGACCCTCGAAGGTGACTCACTAGATAAGTGCAATTACACTGGAAACAAGGGTGCCGCCAATTAGTCCTCAAGTCTCCCTCCATCTTTGCGGCGAAGGCTGGCTACGTCCCACCGGGTCGGCCTGTTTGTGACTTCATTAGCAGCCTTCTAAAAGGGGAAGATGAGCGCCTGGCCTAGATCGCACTTCAGCGCGCAGGGATCAACACTGCGTTGGACGTGTTTGTCCTCGGATGTTCAGGAATTAGAGAAGGCGGGCACGGGAGAGTTGAGGGAGCACAATGTCTGCCACCGTGACATCACAGATTAGTGGCGCCGCTGCGCGGCGTGACGACTCAGGGGAAAGCAAACCGGTGTCTGACTTTGTCGTCGTCGTCGTTGATGATGATGGTGATGATCATGATGATGATGATGACGACGATGATGCGTCCAGTGACAGCAGAGAGGTCCCCCTCCTCGTGCTTCTTCCCTCTCTAATGCCTCTTTGCTCGCCCCTAATTGCCCCCCCCCCCCCATTGTTCCTTCCTGAGCAAATTGTTAATGAGAATTTCCTGCTATGTAGACGTCAGGGCCACAGTCACTTGTTGTCTGCCAGCGCGGAGTCAGTGAGTAATGGGTGTGACTAATGCCGCTTGGCAGCTTCCACTCTCATCCCTCCCTGCCATCTGTCCCCTGCCACCCCTCTGGGTGCACTGGGGTGCCCTCAGCAGGTCTCAGTAATCATACACACAAATACACACACTCACACACACTCACGCAGTTCCAGCCGTTTAACAACATCCAAAGATTTTAGCAATGATGTTTTTCCAAATCTGTGAGCTTCGCGAGGACTGTGCCTCTGCATCGCATGAGTCACCTTCACAACTTAGTCAACGATTCTTTTTCTGTAAAGGTGATATATTATGCTCATATTCCGGTTCATATTTTTAAATTTGGTTACCACTTGAAACGGTTTACATGCTCTAATGTTCAGAAAGGGCACCAGCGTTTTCATACTGCCCATTCCTGCAGCTCCTCTTTCACCCTCTATCTAAAACGCTTGATTTATTTTAAGCCCCTCCTCCCGATAAACCCCAGTCTGCTCTGATTGGCCAGCTGGCCCCGGGCTGTTGTAATTTGGTCAACCGATTTCTAAATGTGTGGTAAATGTCACGCCCCATCACCAGAGAAGTGGATATTTTTCAGATTGCAAAAAGGGTCAAACTGTGACATCAGAGTGGGAGAGAAATCTGAACCAGTTGTTCAGAGCCAGGCTGTAGGGTTTAGCCAGCTCACAAAGAAAATGAAAGGCTGGTCTTTTTTTTTTTTTTACAGTTTGTGGGCAAGCAGGCCACACAGATACACACATTTATGTGCACAAACACTGAAAAAGTGATTTTTGCATTATGTGTCACCTTTAAATATGCTGCTACCTCCAAAACATAAGTTTGAGTGTGATTGTTTTTAGCACTATATCAATTTAAGAATGAATCCAAGAAGACCACAGACCACTAACTATCTCTTCATGTTCTCACCATGAGTATTGACACAGTTTAAGGAGATATTTGTTGGCGTTCCGGTTGGCTACATGTGCCTCCATGCAGCAATGCAATGGCAAATGAGATGTGTGAGTGAGTCTGGAGGATAAATGTATCCAGGATGTCAGTGCTGGCTTAAGATAGGGGGAAGCAGCATGAATCTCATTACAAAGGCCCCTGGCCCTGCCCCTGCAGCCAAGTGAATCACTCAGAGTGACTTTAAATTGGTGTCCAATGAAGTAGGAATTGATCCTTGGCCCTGTTCTGGTTCTCTGAGGCAGTCTGGACTTTAATCCTCAGAAGCCGCAGCTTTCCTGGATTCGTGGCATCTGCACAGATTCCATACATCCGAGGCCATTTCATAACTGGAAAGCAACTCATCTGCAGAGTGAGAGAGATTTGCCTCTGAGTTGACTCAAGAGTTGTTTATCCCTCACTCATGATTCCTCTTATGCTATTATTAAGTGTATGCTGAAAATTAGGGGGAAATATGCAACCAGTGGTTTCTGTTTGTCAGGTTTCATTTTAATGGGAAAATACAAGTTATTCGATCACTATAAACCTGGAAGTGGAGTAGAAGCTTGAGGTTTTGGCACGAAAAAAAGGAGCGGTATCACTGGGACTTAAGTTTGTACTGCGTATAGTGGGAGTGTTTTCACTCTGTGAATAGCCAGAGGCAAAGTCCCTCTCATCCTGCCTACCAGTCATCAAACAAAAGCAGCTCTGGCTTTGGAAGGCTGTTGCTCCCCCCAAAAAATAGAATTGCCAGTTATTACCTTTCAGCTGTCCTTTGCACTTTTAGATGGAATTGTTCCACATGCTGCAAAAGAATTAGACTTTCCAAGCTTAATAACATGTTTCTTATTTCCGAATTTAATTGCAGTGCAGCATTATCATAGCCCGGCACTAAATGCGTATTAGTCTGGGACCTCTCGATTCATTTTTGATTTCCAAGGTGTTACCGACGGACGCAGACCAAAACGCCTCAGGAGGCAATTGGAAATACCTACTACCAGTGAGAGCAACGGATCATGTGACATCTGTATAGCGACTTGAAAATGTCAACAGACATGATTCCTGTTGTGTTGTCGTATTTGTGGGAGACATTTCAAAAGACCGGGCACATTAAGTCAAATGTCGGTTCATCGGCGGCAGCCTTGGCTGTCTAGAAAAAACGTGCATCTCTCCGCGTCACGCTATAAACCCCGCCCATTAACAGATAATCGGTTGTGATTGGACCGGCAAGATTTCTGCGGTTTGGGAAATCAGTCTCCGATGGAGGTGACCCAGACGTAGTCTGGCAGAGCCGAATTTGTGTGGGTCCCAGGCTAGCATGATCCATTGCTCACGAGAATGTTGGCGCAGCTATCATATATTGACTGTCGGTGATGGAGTTGGTTGCGTCTGATATATATATAATTCAGTGTTTTTTAGTGGAGTAAAAAGTAGTTAATAATTCAAAACTTGCATCCGACCACAAGAATGGAGAAGAGCTGCTAAAGCCAGTCATTCACACAAACAAGGTTGACTCTATTGGGTTTCAATGGGGTATTGATATTCGGTAGAGACTCTGTTGAATGTTACTGGAAGCAGTCACTAAATCACGACATTCCACGATGCAGTGCTGCCAGCCAGATGATGAAACTCATAGCAACACAAAAAATACAAAATAAAGAAAAAAATATCATGCAAATAGGAAACTATGTTCATAACGTGACAGGACCTTAAAAACGTCTTATTCATTGTCATTAACGCGACGAAATGGGTGGTGCATAGACCGCTTTAATATGCCTCGCCTCACGAGCAATGCACACACTCCACAGTCCACACAACGGGGAAATGGATTTGCCATGGATATTTTTAGGGTCACTCTGCCGGTCCATAATCTCATTTAGAGTGAATGAAATAAACATATCCGTGGGAATTGGACACAGTTAATTCTGAAGGGTGCAAATTGATTTTCTGTAGAGCTGGGCATAGAGAGCGGCCGTGCACCATGAAGACACTCCAGAGATGAAAACCTCTATTAGGTTGTTTTTTTTCATAAGGCAGCTTACTGTGGAGACTTGTAGGAGTTTTAGCTTTTGGAAGAGATGGATGAACGCTCTCGCTCTCTGCGCTGGTGTTCTAAAGAGTTGAAAGATTGGCAAAGTTTGAAATTTGTCAGTAGAGTTTGAGGGAATGACACGGCGTTTATTCTGCTGCTGATCTCGGCCCCCGGGCTCGCATTAATGCAATAAAAATGTCGGCAGAGACTATCCCACTCACTCCTTCTCTAAAGGAGATCTGTTTTATTTTTTATAGTTGCTTTTAAGAAAAATGCTTTGCTGCAGCGGCTGAAGCAGACCAATCAATGTGACCAAATCAAACATACCGTAGCAGGAAAGGCTCCAAACACGAAGCAAAGAATCCGGCTCATTGGCCGTGTGATTCTGGGGTTTGTCGCACTGAAGGCCGCTTTGTAAGACGCTTTCAAAGGAATGCCTCTAATGTTCATGTTAAAACAACCCGCCACCGAAAAACCTCCGGAGCAGCCAGCCACCATTCTACATAATTTCACTTCCCTCGGCATTATGAAAAAAAACGCTCTGCCTCGCTGTCAGCACTGCATTTCAAACTTATCAGCAATTATTAAAATCACTGAAGGAAAGGCTGCTATGGCAACTAGTCCCGTGGAAATGCACTTCTGTCACCACAAAGGCATGGCTTTCATGTTGCTTCACCATCCGCAATAGGTGCTTCGATAAGACGTTAATACGCACAGTGAGATGTAAGGTATAGTTTTTAGTTTTTTTCATCTGTTTTTAATACAAGATTCAATCCTGCCAGTTTCCATGGTAATTAGTCAAATGGCTGAATGATTATATTCAAGGATTGCCTGCATCTATTAATCCATCTATCTGCAGTCTCTCTACCCGTCATTGTGTTACAAGATACACTGATACAACATAGATCTATTAGACTTTCTCCCGTTTGTCTTCCTTCTAGCACAGCCTCTTCATAAAATCGCCTTATGAATAGTTTTATGGACACGTTAGGCTTCCAAAGTCTGCCAACTGTGAAGCTGGAAAAAAAAAAACAACAACAAAAAAACTCACAAATGACAAGTTTATGACTTTGTAATCTCTCTGCATACACAATTGTGCAGAGAAGAGCTCGGGCTGGTGCCTAAGTTGCCGGAATCAATAGTAATTCAGCAGAAGCCAGGGGGGGAAGAGAGTTAATTATCTCGAGGTTCTCAGGTATAATTGAACAGATGTGTTTTGAAATTGGTCAGCTCACCATTGCAATGCCAGTGGTAATATCCTCCCACGCCGGCGTGGTCTGCAATGCAGAAACCCAGAGAGAGGGAGAGCGAGAGGGAGAGGGAGGGAGGGAGGGAGAGCAAAACAGAATTACAGTTCGGTCTTCATGAAATACAACTCGGCTGCAGCACACACAACAGCCATGCACCCCTGAGACTGCTGGAAAGCCAATTAACCCTTGACCTCTCTAAAACACTAGCCATACGCCGCCTTAGAATATAGCTAGCGTTCAACTTTTAATCGTGCAGGACCCACGTTCACGGCGGTTTGAGCCTGTTCTTTGAAACGAGTTAGCCCGGCGCTGTCATACATCATTCATACCCTGGGCGTGCTTGTGGTGGACGCCCTGTGGTCTCAGCCGCGCCACAGTTCCCATCTGTGTGGGGCCCTCCAGCCACAGCCTGCTGCCGGTGATAAGAAGGTGGCGGGGGGTGGGGGGGGGCCTGACGAGTGGCATCTTCCCTCCGTCACCGCTTCTCCCATTTCATTTCCCCCCGCTTTAAAGAGTCCACATCGGGATGCGATAGCCTCAGGCTGCCACCTCCACTCTGCCTCCATGATTCACCCTCTTCTCGGGCGACCCTCTCCCCAGTCTTAGTCGACATTATGCCTACCACCTCTCTCCGGCACCAAAAGACGATGGCGGCTCAGAGACCTCCAGGTTCATATGAACAAATAAACCTGTGCCCCTTCTCCTCACTCGAAACACCCTCTACATTATCCCTGACACTATGAGTCATGGGCCACTAATGAAAACTGAATCAATAAGGCAGCCCCAAAGGTCGCGCAATACCAAGAGGCAATCTGAGCACCTTTTCCATCCTTTACTCATTTTGAACTGGTTGGATTTGGCTTTGGACTATTGTGACATAGATTGTGTTCGTCATTTCAGTGCGCTGCAGAGACATGAGTCATGTACAGAAACATGTGGAAAGATGCACACAAGAAAAACCCCTACAAACACCAATTATAGTACACAAAAAACGTATTGTTTATAGAGGAGCCCCCTAAAGGGCCGACTTACATTTGCATTACAGCAGATGTTTCCATCAAGTGCGGTTGAAGACCTTAACAGAGCCAAGGAGTGAGAATATAAATAATATAGGTCACCAAAGACACTGCTCGTAAAATGGTTGTGTTGCTCCGTGTTTGCTGAACGTGCGAAACAAAACGCAGTGTCAGCTTTGGAAAGTGATAACATGCAAAGTTAGTTTCCACAAATTGCAAGTGGTTAAAAAAAAACCAGCATCTGTTAATGCGAGTTTAAAAGAGGAAGAGTGTGGATATTTCAGTGGTTCAAGAGACATTTGAGTGTTTAGCTGTTGTAGTCGGTGTAGTCACTCCATCACGACGGAGATAAATTCACCCCGTCCCCCCCTCTGCACCGCGCCGCCTCCGCACGTTAGTAAAAGGCAGCAGCTGCCCGACCATATGCCCTTGCCGTTCCTCCCGAATGGGAATGAAATCTAGTCGACTGTGATGCAGTGTGCACTGAGAGGGCTTTTGTCATTCAAAAGTGAAGCTCCTCCAGCCTCTCCTCCACTCGGCCCTCTTCCGCGTCACCTGTCTGAGGTGCACATTCCTCCACATGCTCCTCGTGCGCCATCCATCTCAATCTTTTCTTCACATTGTCTAGATTTTGATTTATTAATTTTTTTTTAAATGCCGTGCTTCGTGTGTTGCTTTACATATCTTTTTGAGATGCCCTCATTCCAAAGTACTGAACTTGTCACAAGATGCATGTGTATGCAGCTTATTGAGTTTGTTTTGATCTTAGGTTTTTCAAAGCGGGGGGGGGGGTTAACAGTCCCCCCACCCATCTTCTCCCACTGCTTTCCAAAACCACAAAGTCCCTCTCCACCGCTGCTCCTTTCCCCTTCCTCAGGATCAGGTGACATTGATGAAAGCTTTCAGAGAAGATCTGTGATGTGTGGGCTGCGAGACCCGAGTGCAGGTGCAAAGCGTGATGTAGTCGGCCTTCATTTCTTGAATGCAAGCATCCTTACATTTAAAAAAAAAGAAAAGAAGAGACTTGTAGTTGGAGGAAAATGTAGGCATTGCCATATGGCATCTGTAAATAAATAGTAATGAATGGTAACTAATATTCAGCGTGATGAAAAGAGACGGTCTTGATGAGTCTATTCATATCATTATTGCTACTACAACATGTCTTAAGTGTGTATGGGGGAACCCATTCATGCCGGCGCGTCCTTCAGGTTCGCTTTGCTCCTTCACACTCCGCTTCTTTTTCATGATCTTCCAAACTCGAGATACTTTCATTGCTCCGAAATTACTAATTTAGTCAAATCCATTCCCATTGACCTCAACAGCCTGTGCGGCGGAGCAGGCTGAACTGTGGTGTCAAGCACGGACGTTTCATTTCACTGTACGTGTTCTTCGTGTTTCGGTCACACGGGACCTCGTAATGGCAGAGCTCTCCTGAGCGGTTGTTCGCGCCTTTCCTCCAATCCAAGTCCAATCCAACGCTGCAGGGTGAGAAAGTCTCTCTCTGATTTCTCAAGCCAAGTGTGATAATCAGCGGCTCCTCGTGGGTCTGTCGCCTCCCTCAGTTAATTGCGAAAGTACAAAATCAAAATCAAACGTGAGGGTTTCCTATGTGCTGACAGTAAAAAAGGTATAACCACAAGAAGAAGAAAAAATCTCCTCTTTGTGAACAAACTCTCCAGTTTTTCTTCTTCCCCTGTTTCTCCCACTCTTCTTCCTAATTATGGTGATCAGAGCTGAGTGGCCTAACAGCCTGACCCCCATTATAACCAAAGGTAACACGGATAAGACACTAGTGAACCGGGCCTCATTATGCCTATAGCTGGAATACTTATTCGGGGTCATCACCCAGGACGCCTTGCAGCGCTCACGACTCTTTCGCCTTTCACATCGTCTCACAGCTACGCCCACAAACCTTTGTTCTCCAGCCAACAACATCTCAATTAAACGGACTGAATTGCCGAGACCTCTGCCACTTGTCCTCGGTTCTTCACTGCTGGTAGCATGTTCGGATTTCTTCTTCTCTACCTGACAGTTTGCTGACCATGTCCTATGTTAAACATTTGTGTTGTCCTTGGATCTTTTGCAGCTATCATCCATAATGCATTGTTTAAAAGAGAGTCCTGAATCCATCGATTTTGAACGCGCAGCGCAATGACAAGCAGACACGCTGGTGATGCTTCTCTGCTTCACTGTAATATTCGATGAGACATTCCGTCTTATGCACGGCACAATCACCATCAATCACCTTCAATTGTGTACATACTTGTCTTGTCCTATTGATCCCATTAAATAAAGACTGAAGAGCACTACTTGGAGAACTCTTTTTATTCATGCGCCAGTGGCGCCCCCAGAATTTTTTCACAGCGGCGGGGCCAGATGGGGCGACACCAAAACCAAACGCCATAAGTGAATTTCATGAATTCTATTATGCCCTTGTAGTATATTTTGAGAGGTTTGGAGAGTTAGTTTTTGTTGCCTGAGTAATTAAATACTATTTTTTGCCTTCTTACCTTCATCTGGGAGAATTTGCTATAACTCTGCTGCTCTTGTACGTAACAAATACAAGCTGCTAGGCTGGCTGCATTTGTTTTTTATTTATTATTGTACTTAGACCTTACTTTACTATTTAGCTATTATAAATATATACTTTATTGGTTTAAATGAATAGTACCTAATGTAAAATATCAGATAAAAGCATTTTACCACCATGTAGCCCCCTCTGGCCCCCCCTTGACGGCGCCACTGTCATGTGCCCCTCACAAAGAAAACAATTTCAAAACAATCAGCTGTAGAGCTGATTGAGGAAGTTGTGCTATTTTACCATTTTAGTAAAAATTCGTTCATTGAATTGTTGTGGAACAATGACACACACGAAATGATCGTGAATATTGAAAAAACAGGAATTTAGCCCAGTGAATATAAATACAGGCCTCTCTGTGGACATGGTGTCTGACTGAGGGCAGAGATGTATTTTAATGAACGAGCCTGCACGAGCTCGGGGTCGGAGCCAGTGTTGTCCCGAGCAAAGTGGCTCTTAACTTGAGCGTAATGATGTTGAATGTTACCACGAGACTATATCCTGGAAATATTAAAACAGCCTATTAAGGCTCTGGCGGTATGATCACAGGTCAGAGGGGACCCGGGGGGATGTAGTTTTAAACCCATTACACCACATTACGGCGGGACGAGCGGCCGCATGGCCTTTTAGTGTGCCGGACATCTAACGATTATCTGTGTCCTGTTTTCTTTTGATTATTCCACGAATCATTTGGCCTGGCAAAAGGTGAAAAATGTCCATCAAATAGTCAGGGGCCGAGAGCATATTACTATGCATATAAAGATATGCATAGTAAAATGAGGTTAGACGAGGAAAGGCAGCACATTCTCACATTCAATCATACGTTTAATGAGCTGGAGCCATTTTTTTCTTTTCTATTAAAATGACTGCTTAAAATTGTAATCATTATCTGATTTTCAAAAGAGCTGGTTAAATATTGATATCTTGGCAAATCGATTAAGCGACTAATCATGGCAGCTATAGTATAATACCATATACATCGAATATATATACCTTTTGCAAAAAAGCAGGGAAAGTAAAAAAAAAAACGGTCAATGTCATGAAGATAAGCGGTTTGTCAGTGTTTTACCGAATCCATAATGATTCAGAGGGAAGTTGTGTTTTAACGAGAGTTTAGCATTTCTGTGCTCAGTCTACACCCAGATGGAGCGCGGTGTTCCGACTCTGTCCGTGGTGCTGAAATCCAACGCAGGCCGGTCTTCGGCCACGCCGCGGCTCCTGCAGCTGCGTGTTTATCACAACGTGAGGCCGCACGGAACTGAGCTATATGATGAGCTATATAATCGACCGAGTGGATCTCGAAGCGCTCCCAGAGGAGCAAATGCTGACGTGACAGAAGTCAATGCAGGTGCTCGGTGTTGACACGCGCCGTCCAATCGACAGCATTCTTCCAATAGTCGCGCCGTGCTTGTGGGGACTTGTCATTGATTTTCCTACCAGGCCTAAAATGAAGAACGTTAACCCTCACCCTAACCTTATAGCATGAAGCACTTTATGTATTTAAAGACCTCTGGTAGACTTATAACATTTGATTGTCATGTGTAGCCATGTTGGTCATATCTATCAATGTTTTTTGACGTTACATGTAAGTGTGGAAGACAAACCATATACAACCAACCCTCAAATTATTTCTTGTATCTTTTTTAAAAAAAAAATAGAAAATCAGTGTAGATGTCAGGTTATTCACTCGCCAAACATCCCAAAATCTAAATAATCAAGCACGTGTCTTAGTTGTTTGCCATTATGCATCTTTTGTTAAATTGATCTAATCTGACATTTAACATGGTGCTCATGTCTACCCTGATAATCAACTCTGACCCAGATCATTTGGAAAGTTTGTCATGAATGTAACTGAAAAAAGTAGAATCCGAAAGAAGTCTGAGGCCGACTGCTTCCCTCGCATCTCCCCGTTATGTAAGCAACTCCCTCACTACACTCTAGACTACTTCTTCAGGTTATGCAACAATATTACTCCTTTGACTTTCCGACTTTATACTATTTATTCTCAATTTCCATTAATGTGTTTCTTGGCTCACGTCTGCTGAACATCCCCGTGGCCAACACATTTCATTTGTCCGCATCAACGAAAAACCTCAGGAACTAGATGTTCCTCAGTGCAGCCAAGCCAACAATTTGACCCATTGTAAAAAAAAAATAGCAGATTTAAAAGTTGCGTGTGCTTACGTGTGTGTGTGTGTGTGTGTGTGTGTGTGTGTGGTCGAGGTTGTTGCAACACAAACCCCCATGAGAGTTTGCTATGTTTTGACTGATGGTCGAGATTAAAAGCACCAAAGAACAAGACAGCACAGACCTGATACGTTCATTCCGTTTCTGCTGTAAGAGGAAACTATAACAAATCGGTCAGTTCTTTTGTAACTGTTCAGTTTATAGGCTATTATGTATTAAAAGATTGACCTCCAGAAAAATCCTTGCTTAAATGTGTATTAATTTTGCACCGATGTGCCCCTGTTGGCTGCCTGGTCGCAGATGGCCTCCTCTCTCGAGTAGCCCCCTCCTCCCGTCTGCAAAGCGGTTGTCCCACAAAATTGCTCTTGTACCTGCCATTGTTTCCTTGATTGCTTCCTGTACCTCTGAGTTAGGCCTTAAGGATAACATCGATTAGGAAAGGACCACACTTGATTTATTATCATTCTGGGTTGTTTTTTTCCTCAGCCGAGCTCTGAATTATTCCTGAACCACTGGAGCCAATTAAAGTCCAAACAGATGTGCAACGCCGCGAGCTGGGCCTTGCCGCAGGGTCAAGCAGCCTGAATCGAATCTCCTCGACAGAATTACATTTCCGCCATCATGGCCTCATACCTGCTGACCCGCTGCCCGACCACCGCAAGAGTGGACAGCTTTTGCTCAATCGCACGTTGTCCTCGCAGTGGGCGACCGGTAACGTCGTCACTCTGTTTGGCCGACGGCTGTGCAGACAACGCCGCCGGGAATGGAAAACCTGCCACGGTTTTAATGAGGAGAGGTGTCTCCGTGCCATTTGATTCTTAATGCATCACATGGTCGTGTCTTTCGCTCCGTGTCGCCCCTCTCCTCATTTAATTCTGATCTGTGTTCGCGGAGAATGGGAGAGGGAGATCGCAAACACGGGGAGAATGAAGTACCCAAAGCAAAAGTGGGACTTTACACTTAAAAGTGGAAAGCATTACTTATGCATTAGGTGTGTCTTTGAAGAACCCCAAACATGCATATTTCCCTATTCCTTCCCCTCAAATAATACAGTTAAAATCAATTATTCATTTGTACATGTTTACTTCACTTCAAAAACTAGTGTGACACGAGCCTTGATGTTGGAAAAAGTGTTGCCGCGGTAAACCCGCGCTCACAATGCCCTCATTGGAAGTTTGGCGCTTCCTTTTTTGAAGATAGACCGAACTGTCTTACGGCATGAATTAAATAAACAGTGACAGTACCACTGGAATCACAAACTAGACACTGGACGTACTCAAGGTTCCATTAGTGCCGCGGAATGACTTGAGCAGTAAATACTTTGAACTGATTAAAATCCAAAATGGTCTGATTGATAATTCTCAAAAGCTAAAACAAAAATAACCACCACAAGGGGAACTTTTGAAATCAGCCATAGAACCCGTCGCTCTAATTCATTTATTTCGCGGCTGCATCACACAACGCAAGCTGCTTTTGAGTTCCTGCGCATCGAAAAAATGAGAAAAAACTGTGCTTGAAAAATGGGTCCGACAGCCCCGATGGTGTGTGCAGTTGCACTTTCATTAATTCGGATGCTCTTGGCACGCCACGGCCTCCTGATTAGTGGGCTTTTAATTTGTAATTTTCTGCACTGAGGGACGGGAAGAGAGGGGGATTCTACAGCTGCAGCCTCTAATTAAGCGTCATCCCCGCCCGTATCGCGCTGGATGTGTCAGACACAAGCAGGAGATCAAGGTTTGCTTCTTAGACATGAAAAAAAATACAGTTGGACTACCAACTTTGTGAAAACACGCGGCGACCTATGCGGCAAACAACGCAAACAGGAGGTTCTCCAGAACGGACCCCACCACAGGTTCGCTCGTTCAGACCCGTCCCTTGACCTTTTACAAATGATCCGAACTTTTAACGATTTGTGCGGTGAATAATGTTCTGTGGATTGTTCAAACAATTGATCCATGGATGCTTTGCTGATTCAAGATATCCATATACTGTTTAAACTAAAACGTGACATTGTGTTCCATCATGTATTTAAATGGTGGTTGACAACTTTTTTTAAAACCCCATTATCAATATCAATCAGCTCAATGCCACATGCTGGAGAGTTCTAATAATAATATACATTATACAGGCTCCACAAAGACAGCATGTTATTGAATGGACGTTGGCGTCAGGTTCAAACAAAACCCGAGTGCACAGTGTATAAACCTTGACCTCATTAAAAAAGGCTCTGCAGCGCTGATAGAACCAGGGTTGCGCCGCTCGCAGTTACATATCGGCGTCAGTGTTACACCACAAGGGGCCTAGTTAGGTAATCCACACATCCAGTTTCTCTTCTGTCATCAGCTAATGTCCTATCTAGTTATTATTATTTATATCACAGGCCCGGTGGGAGGGCATGTGGCACCCAAATACCAGTGCTGGAAGTTTCAGGGGGAAAAAAAGGGTGACACAGATGGTCATAACAAGGCCATTTCAGTTGGCAAGACAGTTCATTTTCTCTGTAAATGTTTCATTCCCCAATTCATCTCTGACACATAAATTGTATTTGAGCCGGATCTTCCAAGGGCTAAAGTGAAGTCCCTCCTCTGCAATGTTAAATGACCTCTGGAACAATTTGATTATGATGTCTCGCTGACGGACAGATTTATCACGGCTGTGGAGCCGTGTAATGGATACGAGCGCGGCTCTGGTGACAGGAGAGAGATGGTGGGAGTGAGGGATGAGGAACAGAGACGCAGGGGGAGGAGAGAATGGACTTTAAAGCCCGGCTAAGTAATCCATTTACATGTGTGCCATACGATAAATAAATGACAAATGACTCTTCTTTTCCGTCGCCCTAGTAAACGTGAAGTATGGTCTTGAAGTAGCGGCAGCATGTTAACTTCACTCCCAGCAAATGGATCCAGGAGGAGCAGTTTTACCACAAAACTACAAACACTGATTACATTTATGACCCCTTTCGAAGCCGGAGTGCTCGACATCAGTCCTGGCAAGTTGTCGGACGTGTTTTCTCCAGCACCGCCCGGCAAGCCCGACACACTGTTAACAATGTTGACATCTCTCCGCAGACGCAGCACAGGGGTCTTTAAGGCCGGGGCAGCGCTGTGATTCACCACCGTGGGGCCCAGCCAAACAAGCGTTTTCAAAATGTCACCACCGAGGCTTAACTCCTCTAAATTCACCGCGTCTTCCCTTTCTTCAACCACTTGTCTGTCAGCACTTGGCTGAACTCCATAACACTGCACACAATGGAAACCCGAGGTAGACTGACTCCTGTGACATTTGTTTGGAGGCCCGCGTGACGTCTGGCATCTTCGCGCAATGGACGGAGGGGACTTTGCAGACCGGGCCACTGATGGAAACCTCTGCTCGGCAACAAGTGGTGACATTCTTCTTCTGCCTGCACTTTTTCTATCAATCACGGTTTCCGCTGAGACTGGGGAGGACAGAGGTGAGTTGGGGGGGGGGGGGGGTGCGCAAGGACAGCTTATCTGTCAAAATTATTTGACTGGCCCTGACAGACCTATTCCTTTCTCTGACATGGGCTGCTGTCAGACTGATTTGCAGCAGATTTGTTTCCTTGTGGCGAGACTCACTGTCAGACCACAACATGGAAATGGGGAAGGATCATTTTCCTGTGCACGATGAGGAGGAGCTCATTTAAGATTTCCTGCACAGCATGAATAGGCAGTTAACTCGTTTAGATCACAAGAGCACTGGTTAGTCTCGGTGTGAAACGCAAACTCTGACTCTCTTGTGTCCAAAAGTGACTTTAAAGATGTTGTGACTTACGTTACGGCTTCTTTTTGACTGGTCAAAGGCAGCAGTCCCCTTGATCGGTCAAGGTCCATCAAGGTCAGATGTCCTGGTGGACTGTCCATATTTTGCACTAAACTCTGAGCTGGATCTTAGAGAACAACTGTAACAAAAAAGACCACAAGTTATGAAATTTCCCATAAATGATACGGTTACACATTACAGGTGACCAATTGATTAAAAGATACATGTAACCTTTCTTGCTCAAATCGTAAAATGCCACCTCCCCTAACCAGTTAGATAGCAGAGATTATAGATCAGAATTGAATCCCTTGGTTTTTTAATACAGAGGGCGATTTTGCCCATATCACACTAGAATGCTGCTTATGCATGTTGATAGTTCAGTGAAGGATTTACGACTGATCGCGACGGGACACCTTCCTCGATGGCACTTTGAGTCTGGGGAAAGTCAATGACAATGTCGAAACGAGGACCAGGAGGATCGTTGTGTTCGACAGCCACGTGTAAATCTGGCTAATGTACTGTAGTCATTGTAGCATTAATAACTACGGTCCACACTCGGACAAAAACAGGCTCTGGTGAGAGAAAAATGTCAAATGCCTGCTCTTGTTTCCACCCCTTGTATTAAAAAAACATAATGAATATACAGGTCATGCCCTCTGGAAATACAAAAATGCATTGTGGCAACAACAAAAAAATAGACGGAGAAAAGCAAACATGTAGAAAATACGACAATATTATAATATCAATATTTCTAGTTCTTTTTTGATTCATTTGGTTGTATTCATTTAATCATAGTTTTTTGTTTATTTCCCATGTCACTTTTGGGCCCCCACAGTCCAGAACTTCTACACAATAGAAAGCATCCTATGGAACTATAGCTTCCATCATCCGATCCAACACAGCACACATACACACACACACACACACACATACAAACACACACAAACCTTCCCACAGCTACTGAAAACACAAATTGTGCAATATGCAATGTTACAACTGTGCAATAACTGCACTACAAAACATATATATCTCGCTGCTATTATTATTGCTTTATTGATTTACTTCTACCCTCGCCGTTTAACATATGCCCGTGCCTTTTAATTGCTTCTATCGTTTATTGTTGTGTAATTTGAATATTTTTAATTTCTTACTTCTTCTTGTATGAGTCAACAACACCATTCGGTTGTATACTTATGAAAGTGTCTTATGTCTAATATCTCTCTCTCTCTCTCTCTCTCTCTATATATATATATATATATATATTTATTTATTGATTTTTAATCAATGATACCCACTGATTTAGTCATGAATCATAGCCATGCTCAGCCCTTTCATGTGACCAGGCTCAATACAAACATGATCTGTAAGTCAGAAGTATAAAGTTGAATATTTAACGGACAGATTTATCCATAACCCCTCAATCAGCCTTCAGAATCGGTTCATGTCTTTGATCAACCACGTGTCCATGTGTTAATACGTCCTACAGCGAGAAGATCGTAGTTTAGCCGGCATTCTTCTCAGGGAAACGCCTCTAGTTTATGCACTGCATCATTACATTTTAATGTTAATGAATTATTCAATTTTAAGTTGGAAATCTTCTTACATGGGTTCCTGTTGTTACCTTAATAAATCATCATCATTAATCTTCTATTCAGGAAGAGTGCAGCCTGCTTTTGAGTTAACGTCTCCAGAGATGATGGTAATGACTAATACAGAAATATGTTGCTGTCATCAATACATGAGTAAACACACACCCACACACACACACACTAATGGGACTGATGGAGTTTATTCTTCAAACAACTTTCATGTCGTCAGTCTTTTTATGTATATCAACAACATGTTTTAGCTGTTTATTTACTCTTACTTCAACTATTGCCGCAGATCCATCATCATCATCATCATCATCATCATCATCATCATCATCATCAGCATCTTCATCACTCACACATAAAAGCAGCTTCTTACGAACACACGTCTCAGATAAATTAATGACCGGCATGATGTAAGTGTTTTGCCTCTTTTGCAAAGAATTTCCACACATTTCTTGCACTGACAGTTTTGTGGGGCTTTTTCGGATTAAATTAAATGGAATGATTAAATCACTCGAGTGAAACTCACAGTTGATCTACTGCAGTCACTGTTAATAATTCGTGAGATGGCTCTGGTGACATTTCAGCATGTCACAGTGTGCCATGACGAGAGCCTTGAACTGCATCAATCGTCAGAGAACACCTTATCAGAGGCCACACACACGCACACGCGCACACACACACACACACACACACACACACACACACACACACACATACACACACTATGCGGGCTACTTTCTTCTACAAAGTCTTATACGGTTACTTGATGAACACACCCCATAAATTGAATGAATGTACAATCAGAAGTCTACAATCGAGTGATCTAAATCACTTGCACTTCAAGCTGTACACGATAAGTTAGAACGAACATTTGAAGTCATTTTCCAGAGGGTGTGATGTTTTTTTTCTTCTCCTTATTGTTTCTTGGTTTTCTTCCCGCTGCGTTTTTCCCCCCCTAAGAGCCTACAGAGAGACTGCTGACAAGGCAGCTGGCCCAGATTTGGCTTCCCCGTGCAGCAGTCTGATCAATAGATCGAGATTCATGAAGACCAGTGAACAGCAGTGTGAAACTGCACCCACTTTGCCCTCTCTGGATTGGCCATCCGGGGGAAAATCAGTCAATTAAGTTCAAAAGAAAATGTACAGGAGATTGATTAAGCAGGCAGAAAACGGGCCTTTCAGCACTATCGCAGGTCACAGCACCGGACTCCGAACACTGGAGTCAATGCGGCAGAGCCGAGGCAACAGCACTCGATGTTCCTCTGAGGAAATATGACCGACAGCATGTTCCACACAGAAATACGTGGCGCTGCACGCTGACTGTGATTCAGCTCATTACCGTCTGTGAGACGTTGTGATCCATGACCAGGCTGTACTTCTGACAAATTGGACCTAATGTGGTCAAGTTCATCTCATTTTTTATTTTTTTTTTAATGTTGCCAACTAGTGTCTCTTGTACATTCCCCTCCTTCAAGGACCAAACAAGTAAGAGAGACATTATATTGTTGACTACAGGCCTGAGAAGTGTCCTACATCAGCACAGTGCATCTGTCTGTCGCACTGGTTATACCGAATATCATGTAACATCCCAGGCTCGTGCACTAATATACTTTCCCCGTTTTCCTCATCAGCAACAAACATAAATAGTGAGCTGGAGGCAGTTATTTATGGTTCTAGGGGCATTACACCACAATGAAAGACTCTAAGCGCCCCAATGTGTTTTACAATCCTGAAACACAATGTGTCTCTGGCAACAACACAAACTACAGACTAAGAATAGCCACGGTTTTAGATGCAACTATAATGCTCATTATTGCATTTTTAGCTTTAGCTGTTGCACTACCGCTTCCAAACAGTGAAATCAAAGTGCCACATCTGAGGCGATGCAACAAAAAACAAACAAGAAAATTTAGAACAGAGCCGGCAACTTCAAGTCCGGCGTGTTTGGGCCCAGGCCGTGAAACAACGGCCCGTTCAGTGCGCTGACTAATGTGGCGCAGAAGAAGACTCCGCACACACATAACCTCGCTGCACCGACTGTGTCTTGTCCAACTTACAGAGCTGTGCTTCATCCACTGCTTAGGCAGACGGCAAATTGGGAGTAGAGGCTTTATCTAATTAAAAGACTATATCATTACCAGGCAGCCCCTTTGGCAGTAACCTCTTGATTTATGTGCCTCAGATGAACAGAGACTTGAGCCAAGGATATCTAAGTGTAATAAGGCAGCTGCAAAGCAAGATGAGGCGAGGGGGGTGAAACGTTATATATATGAGCAGATAATTAGATTTTTTTAAAGATACTCCACAGAAGGTTCAAGGAAAGGCAGTGTCAGTCGGGAAGTGGGTCCACATGTGTCCAAACAACTACTGGATGGACTGTCGTGGCATTGACGTATGCCAGAAGATTAATTCTGATGACTGTCACTATTCTATGACTTTTCATCTGGTGCCATAATCAAGGCAAATATTTTCTCTGATTTTTTTTTGCCTGTAATACCTACGACGTACCAATCAGCCTCTGTTAAACAAACTAAACTTGAATGGTGAACATGATGAACATTAAAGCTACAGTGTGTAATATTTAGAACAACTTTTTCACAGAAATTGAATATATGGTCCATAACCGTGTTCACATATGTATTATCACCTCCAACAAAGAACCAATGTTTTTTGGTCAACTTTGAATGAGTTAAATATAGTTACATTAGGTGGACCCTTCGTGTCAGTCGCCATGTCTGATACGTCGTGTTGAATACGGTTGCACAAAGAGGTCCAGAATATGTCGCATTCGCGTAGAATTTCCAGCGCAAACCGGTGCGCCACCATAAAGTGTCCCCTGTCGGCTTCTCAGTTGGTTGCGCTTTGCAACTTTACAACCAGATGCAGCCAGGAAATTACAAAAATTACTTTAATTCTTTTAAAATCATGCTGCATAGTAGCATTGGCATGGTTAGCAATTAGCTAGAAGCACTGCTGTGCCTAAGTGGCTGTGGTCCAGTGGTTGGCCTGTGGGCATCTCTTGAGACAGACATGTAAAAAATAAGAAATATTTTTTCTTTTTGTTTGCCAATTTAGTAACAGTAATCTGCTCATAGATAAGATCTTAAAACAGTCTCTCAAATCATTTAATCTTTATGAATTTAAAGAAACAAAGTAACAAAAACTTTATACCATCATTTGAAACATTAGTGCCTCACTGAACAATGCAAAAAAAAAAAGAAAAAGTCCCTATTTGAACACGCTGGTAAACCCTAATATGAAATTTTAGCCTTCACGCACTCTTCCACTCTTCAGTGAAGTTTTGCTGAAGCAAGCAAGTGAGACGGATTGTCTCAGGTAGTGGTGAGACCCTGAAATATGATCTTGGAATATTTATAAGCTAATAATGCACAATGGACAATACTCAAGTCTAAGACAGTATTTTACAGCTCTGCAAAGTCCTCACAGCAATAAAGATGTTATCCTCCATCCTGACGAATGTTAGGTAAACAGTAAAATTATGTGCCCAGTCGAAATACTATATGAGCTCGCACATATTCGACTGGCTGACAAAGTGCCTTGCCCGATGATGTAGCATTGCATTTGTTGAGTCAGGCGCAGTGGTTGGAAGACGTGCCCCCCAAAAGGTCTAGTGTTCAAACTCCACTACCAGCCAACACCTCAAAGAGATAGCCGCGGATTTAACTTCACCAATAAATGGCTTTATTTTTGGAATCGAGTGATATGAGACTTCCACGCGCTCCGACATGAAAAATGTTTGCTTTCTCGTTATAGCTTGACCACGGGCTGTTTTGGATGCCTATTTGTCCAAGCTCAACCACAACCATTTATCATGGGCAGGGGAAAGGAGGCAACCTATGTCAAAAATATGAAGTTTAAATATATAAGTTAGCATTTTATTTTATTTTTAAACCTGCAAACGCTTCAGGCATCTCTGACTAACCTCAGACACAATGGCTCATGCAGGCAGCTCAGAGGGATTTAACTCTCTTATCTCGGCTCAGAGGAAATGATGCCGGGTGTGGGCGATGCCTTTCAGGTTGTTTTGGCAGGCATGCTGAGAGAATTCATGGAATCGTTTAGTAGCTTCGAATGCAGGTGATCTTACACGATTTAAATATGTCCCCAATTGTCGTGTACTCTGACACACTGCTCCATAAAATACACATGGAAATCCAACTATTATATGTAGGAACTATCACTATATTGCATTTAATGAGATCATGTCCCACATCAGATATACAAACATTTTCTGAGATTAACGAAAAATATCAGAAAGACGCCCTATCTCGCCATGTTAGAAACAATGGAGAAAAGAAAACATCCTGGGTCCACCTGTTTGTCCTGATCTTTTTCCGAAAAAGGAATGAGTTCTTCGTTGGGTCATGCCCCAACCCCTCCACAAAATCTAATATAAATTGGTTCAGTAGCTTTTAAGTAATCCTGTTGACAGACAGACAGACAAACAAATGCCAAGGAAAACATGTTATTCCAGTTCTCCATCATTTTGACGTGGAGGTCTGTGAGCCCAGCTTTATTCGTCTGTCTGTCTTCACTGCCTCCCCCTGTTTGACTTGAATGCAGGAAAAAAAAAAAGGTCCACGTGGGTACACGAGGGGTGTACCCAGTATCGGACAGATCCAGGTCCAGACCAGACAATCTTGGACCCCCTCAGCGGCTGCATTTTGAATTTCACCTTGCTGTTCCAGGTTCAGATCTGTGGTATTGTGCATGTTTGCTCACTGTCACGGGGTCACGACCTGAAACGTCCTCGCGATGACGAGTCAAAATGTCTGCTGTGAGAAAGGCCTATAGATATATCTAACCATTACAGCTGTACACCTTTATCACTGGTATACTGAGGCTGTTGACTTACTCACAGTACTCCCGGCATAACACCAACCAACTTTAATCTAAACACAGGTCTGAGTAAAGCTTTAAAGTATATCACTCAAAGCACCAAGCTTGTGCAGTTGATCAGGACCTTAAAATAATGAATTAAAGAGTTTTAGGAGTTTTCACTTGGAGCACACCTCTGGGTGATACAAACCATCCTTGACAGACATCTCCCTCCATCTCTTGTTAGTTTTGCTGATCCCTTTTGGTCAAGAGCTATAAAAATGTTTGTTATTATTTGGAGCATGTGGAGTTTGTCACCATCAGTACAAATCTTATCGGCCAGGATAACAGCTGCATGGGCCGACGGGCCCTCATCAGATTCACAATTCTGTGCACTTAGTGATACGTTATAGCACGAGAGCCTGTGCGCTCCCGACGGTCAATGTTTGTCCTCCTCTGTGTGCAAAACCATACATTTAGAGCAGTTGTCTCAGAGATGAAATGTGTACTTTTTTCGTTTTGGTGGCCTCCAATCCGAGTCAAGGCAACGGTACTCGTCGTCTACCGTGCTGCGAATGGCTCAGGCCCTTCCGACATCCGGGACACGGTCAAACTTTACACCTCAGGCCGCCCACTGCGCTCCTCTACTGCCAAACGGCTCACTACTGAACTCCCTCACTGCGAAGGGCGGGCAGCCACCGCTGAACTGAGTCCCGTCTGATGGCTGTCCCGGTTCCTCGATGGTGGAACAAGTTCCCCATTGACATCAGGACAGCAGAATGCTTCCATTGCACCCGAGTCCTTGAATCACTTCAACAGAGAAATGGAACCCTTCGTGGCCGTTTTTCCTATTTGATAAATGTTACTCATGGTTGAATGCATTTATTGTCGGTCGCTTTGGACAAAAGCGTTCGGTTAATGAACGTAATGTCATGTAAAATGTTTCTGTCATGAATTATCATGCCTGTCAAAGAGTTCACGGAGCCTTAAAAATCATTTCAAACTGTGATAAAAATGGTACTTCAAAAGTTAACATAGGTTTTTTTTTAAGTATACAATTTAGTGTGTGTGTGTGTGTGTGCGTGCGTACGTACGTGCGTGTGTGTGTAAAGATTGCGCGGAGTAAGTAATGCAACATCAAGATCCACTTTTGTGCCTTAGATATTACCATTTCTTTGTTTAATTTTCCACTGTAAAGTGTATGTGGGTTACAGCGCTATCTCTTATCTAAAGAGCGAGTGTACATACAGTACATCCGCTGCTGTGCGTCTCCCTCCGGTACGTTGCCTCTACGCCGAATCACAGGCCCCTCAGAGAGTTCAACTGCTTTCAGTTGCTATAAAGCCTCAAGACAAGCAGCTTCTTTCCATTTTCTGTCAGTCCCCCCCCCCCCCCGCTCTCTCAGTTGCCCCGTCTTTCTGTGTGAGTAAATGAATTCCCCCCTGATGGTCGGGGATGTGTTGTGAGAGCAGTGATCGGGCCACTTTAATCTCAGGGATCCATCCTGGAGGTTTGTGCCCTGCCGCGTCACTCTCTGTTCAAACACTGAACTTCCCTTCCAAGACGACAAGGATTACAGCACAGCCATTCACCCGCCGCTTCTCATCTCACTACATCTCCCACCCTTTCATCCCCTCGCTCTATCTCTCTCTCTCCATCTCATTCATCCACAATTTTTACAACACAAACACACGGCGGCATGAAATATTAGGTGCGCGCCTCGCTCAGACACAACGACCAATTCCATTACAAATATCCTCACACAGAGGAAGGCCTCTTTTCCTGATGTGATGATGAACAATATGCCGCTCACACACACACACACACACACACACACACACATACGCATCGCTTCCAATCATGATGTGCACATTTCCCTGGGCTGAAAAAAACTAAAAAACCCACAACACAAACAATTGGAGATCTGATTATTAGTACGGAGCACAAAACGCTGTTTTGTTGTCATTTTGAAAAATGAAATCACAGTGAGAACCATGACAAACGAGGTACCACCAGAGCGGCACTCAAATAAAACCCCATGAGCTGTGAAATTATGTTTTCAGACATCTGCACCATCTAAACGACACAGATAGACAAAACTGTTCATGAATAAGTTCCCACAATTCATGTGAAGACGTTTGTTTGGATGTTGCGTGTCCGCGCGTCGCTACCTCGAACCTACGGTACGTTAAGCAAGAATCTGAATATTCACAGGTGATTTGTGATGTGTACACTGAGATATTCAGATAAAAGATAAAAGATTGGATTCTGGTGAAACGTGATGCAAGACAACACATCCCTTATGTCTGCCGGTGAGCCGGTTGCAGTTTGCCATTTCAAATGGTTGACTGCTCCTTTTTCTCACCCAAACAGGCTGTGAGAGGAGGTGAAAATATTCTGTATCTCCATCTGTCGGAGAGGTGCAATGTAACGTCGATCCAAATTAATTCACTACTCAGATTTCTGACATTTATGATAAAAAAATGGGATTTTAGAGGCAGTAGCTGCTGGTTTTTTTTATAATATTTTAGGCCAAAAATAAAGCAAACACTTAACGCTTCTGTGCCTCGATTCAATTCCTGGAAGATTTCATAACAGCAATGTAAAAAAAGAAAACCACATTACTACATTTAAACTGCTTGCATTTATGAAAAACCAAAATATTCCATGTGTACCGTTTTATGCCCATAACTGGGGTAAACTGTCCTCGGGCCGACTGCGGGAAGTGGGCGGATTGTGTGATCAGTGCCGTGGTGACAGGAGACAGGAAGGGTGAATTTCCATCTTCAAAACAAATTCAATGACTCACTGACAAACACTGAACGTAGTCATGAGCCGTGCATCGTTCGGCTCCTGCTCTTCGTCCTGCCCTCATCCTCGTCCTCCTCTCCGTCACGTGCGGGGTCCTCGCACCCGATTAACGTGCAGCAGCATCAAACAGCTCTCTGAGCCACAGCGCTAATAACTTCACACCTACACGTGGAGTAAAAAAAAAAGAAGGGGGGCTTGGGGCAAGAGTGTCATTAATGCAAAACCCCTTCAATATACTGTATGCGTATTGTACTGGGAGAAAACACTTGGCATAATGTCGTTTAAATGTCTGAGCGCATGAAATGCTTTCTGCTGTTGCTGTGCAGTGTATTTAAATATACACCAAATGCACACAGGGTTAGATAAATCAGCCATTATGAAAGCAAGTGAACAACACTTTCCGCACCTTTCAGGGGAAGCGAGAGCAGCAACGATTGAGTTACACATAATTGTATCGGCCATATCCACACACTTTAACCGCTGCTGTGAATGATGCAGGCGCATAATGACTGAACCTCTCAGGGCGCCTGTGATCAGGAAAACGAGGCCCCCCGGATCTGTGTTCGGCAACCTGTTGACATGGTTGTTGTCAAAAGCAGGCTGACGTGGCCATGTTGGTTTCACCCAGAATGCACCCTCCGAGGATGAATCCTGTGTGAAATGGAACGGAGAGTGAATTAGAGGAAATGGCAGGAAGTCAGACCTCCTTCCCTGCACAAGCCCCCAGAGTCAAACTGCACCTACAGCAAACACATATCAGGTGCCAGTGGTGCTGCAGTGAACTCTGACAAACCGGGAGTTCGTTTTCACGATTAACCGCTTCACGCATGAGGCGTTCACATATCACACCAAACAGATGGGCAACAACTTTAAAGGGATAGTTCAGTGATTTTGAAGTGGGGTTGTATGGGTTACTTATGCACAGTCAATATGTCACCTTGTGGAGATGGCGATCAGCGATGTCAGACAGCCAGACAGCCGTTTCAGTTTGCACTTTTCTTTCAAGCGTACTTCGGCCATGTATCACTGCGCCAACTGGCGCCAGCCAATCAGCGTATCGCTCCGCAAATCAGCTGTTCGACTGAGCTACTGCGGCGAGTCGTTGGTCCCCCTCTGCAACAGTGGTGGGACTCAGACTCTCGCCACTTCCACTTCTCCTCCAAACTCCGTTAAATGACATCGCTGATCACCATCTCCACAAGGTGACATATTAACTATGCATTAGTAGCTCATACAGCCCCACTTCATAATCACTGAACTATCCCTTTAACCTTCCGTTCAGCGCAACAGTTTTAGTCAACTGACTGAATGTTGTCGTGCAGCTTTATGTGTACTACCACGCACATGCAGTTAATGCTTTAATGCTGCTATAGAAAAAATGCTTCCAAAAATGTCCATTTCAGTAGCTTTCATGCTGTTATCAAGCAACCACGGTGACCCATCAATGCAAACGCTCACACGTTTACAAACTATATACAACACTACATACATTATATAAGCACCTTAGGCCATTTGACCTTTCGCCAATGTCCCCACAACTCCTTTTATGGCATCACGGTGCACTGACCTGAATGAGCAAGTGTACATATGAAAACAACTTGACACTAATAATGAAACTCATGCACTCGACCGTGCCTTTGTTATTAGGAGCTACATCACAGCCCCGGTGTTACGGAGCGAGGCCTCGGAGACAATGAGCGAACGTAGCAACAGGAAGGCCGACAACTTGTCTCATTGTTTATAGATGAGGCGCGAGCGAGGCTTCAATTTCAAATCGTTCTAATCTCATTTCTCAACCAAACGTGCATTCTCTTTAAGAACACTTCATCAAACAGCAGAGGGGTTTGGTTTTTTTTAAAAGTCCAGAGACACGAGTTGCGATGAGATAACACTCTTTGCTAACCGGTTTAGTAAAGAAGAAGCAGAGACAGGAGAGAGAGAGAGGGGAGTGTGTGCAGCACAGAAGCACTACTACACATCCGCCGGTCACGTCGGTGGAATTGATGAAGTGCCACTTCAGAAATCAACCTTAAACCCACTGATTCTCAAGCAATGCACGTTTCATAAAGATCAGCGAATACTTCCTCACCGTCTGTTAGCTGTCGCTTTTGCGTGCGCACCGAAATAATCCGGCTCAGCCCAGGCTGTGTAGATCGAAAACGAAAAACACGGTGCGGACCGCACCACACAACAATGAGAGCGCAGTTTGTAAACATCACTCGTCGAGACCTTAGGAGGCCGTGCTAGCGGGTAGCGCGGAAACTCCGCGGTGTAGTGCGTCGGACTCCCACGCCCTTGGTCGCGGGTTCGCGGCCCGGCCGTGGCCGTAAAATCACAACAGCAACAACAGACACAGAAACGGGGCTTTCTCCAAAATCGCCAACTGCCCCTTTAAGTCAGATTTAAATTCATGATCACAATTCCCGACTCAACGATTGTGACCATGCATTTTGTGGGGTGTCACATATTTGAATCATTCATCAGTGTGAGTGTGCGGGGGTGAAAGTATGTCCACCGGGCCAGTTCTTGCGAAAACAACCCTCGGGGTCGGGTTTATCGCTCCCGTTGCTCTTCGGAGGACGGCTGCTACTCCCACACCGTTGGCCCCTGAGACTCGGTCAAAGAGGTGACGCAGGCAAAATGCTCCTTAATGAGAAGCCAAAAACGAATGTCTTGCCAGGAGGAGTGAAGGGACTCCTCCTCCCACGTGTCTCTCCTCATCATCATCATCATCATCAGAAGAGAGGGAGGAAGGAGGAGATACCCCCCCCCCCAACCTTGTTGTCCATCACACCGTGATTACCGAAGAGTCTGAGGAACAAGTGTGAACTTTGACTCGGCGCAGAGCAAAACGGGCTCAAGCTGATTATACTGAGCATGTGAATGCAAATTCTGCAGTCGAGAGGAGATGACTGAAGCCCAAAGAGTCCCATTAGAGTGTGAAATAGATGAGCAAAGTGTCTCATTATCCCACTGCATGTTAACTACTGAGCACTTTTGATCACTTTCACATTGAATGACAACGTCGGTCGGCAGGTGGAGATCTGTTCAAACGCCTCTGCACAGTGGACACAACAAACACGGGCAAATAATTAGTGATTCTAATGGCTCGAGCCGGTGATAAAGATCGGAGGACTGCTGCTCTGACATAAAGACCATTATATATATATTTTTATTTTTTTGCAGGAGACTCGCACACCATGTGCGCTTTTTCTATACACAACTTTTCTGAACCATCTCCTACGACAAATCTTCCTCGTGCAGCAAAAGATAGTTTCTACTAATTCCCTCGGGTTTAATGAATCTTTGCGTATGATTTTTGTTGTTGTTATAGAATGTCAATGTTGGTCACTTGTTTCTTTTGTGATTGGGCCATTTGCTTTGCCGTTTGTTGATCAAATGTGGATTAACTTCGTGATTTTCCATGTTTTCATTCGTTTCAACTCTAACCCGCAGTGTGAGGCTCACACCAATATGAAGCAGATTTCAAAAATGAAAAAAGACGTTTTCCTGTTTTTACAAAGCATCTTTTCAACCAAACTCAATTCCTCCCGATAGTGGGCAAGTTCATATTATCATGACAGCAGAATCATATTCATCAAATGAGCATCGCCCAGCCAGTTCATCGCTGTAGTGGGGGCGAACAGAGGAAGAGGAGGAGGAGGGACGGAGGGAGGAGAAAAACAATAATGTTCCTCAGCTCTAAATTGTGTTTGCTGATAGCGCTACTGCTTGGCTGGCTGTTGATGGATATTACTTTCCGTGGCGTTCCCCAGGCCGCTGTGTGCAGCGGTGCCTTTTGAAATGAGCGATTGTGCGATGCTCCCCTTAAACTAGTTCAGCGTGGCATCGTTCATCATCCGCAGCGGTGCCAGTGGGGAGCGGCAGCATCCCCGCGTCTGCCAGTCACAACGGGGCTACATGGGAGAATCACTGTCCGCATCCCCACGATGCTGCGCCGCGCACGGGGGGCCACGGAGGGAGCTAGCCCCATACCTTCGCCTTTCACTTACGCCTGAGACCACAGAACCACGGCGGTCGCTGTTTCCAGAAGCTTTGTTATACAAGTAAAACCGCCCTGCATCTATCCCGTCTGAACACCAAAAAAAGGCTAACCTGATAAATGTGCCCCGAGGGCGGGGAGCAGTGCAACAGCGATGCATCATCCACGACGAAAAAACTGGCACTGTGACATCTCCTGTTTTTTTTCTAATTGTGAGCTCACAGTTACATGGAGAACCTGTATATTAAAGGATGTCAGTGGCGCCCCATGAAAACACTGCCCCCCCCAGTGCCCCCCCCCCCCCCCCTGGAGAGTTCCAGTAGCAAATGCATAATATGCTACATGGTGGTAAAATGCTTCTATCTGATATTTTATATTTGGGTACGATTCATGTAAAAAACATAAAGTATATTTCTATAATAGTTAAATAGTATAGTTAGGTCTGAGTGTCACGGGTTTGAATGAGCAGGATCCAAATGAAGGTAAGAGGGAAGAAAAGGAGTATTTAATAACTAACGTGACAAAATAAACCAAATCCAACTCTCCCAACCTCAAATCCAAAAACTCCAAAATAAATTACAACGGCATAATAGAATTCATGGAATTCAGCCATGACGTTTGGTTTTGGCGTGCAACCCCGAGATTTTCAGTCGCCCCATCTGCGTGAAAAATGTCTGGGGGCGCCACTGGTCCAAGTCTGTACGATCAATCTTTAACTTAGCAAACTGGCACAATGACGGTTTCCCGCCTTTTATTACTGCTTCAGTCAGTGTGAAAGAGCTTCCTGTGTCAGGCTGTGCTTACTTTGCATCTCCAGGAAGAAAAGAAAAAAATCCATCTAAAATCCACACTCGTCAATTCTCCAGTCTGTGTTTGTGTACAGAAAACTGCTTGCACGGGGGCGGACAAACACATCCTTAGCGCTTCAGTTAAGGCTGACTCTGGATCAGCAACGGCTGGAACGCATCGCCGACGGTGTTAAAAAAGGGCCAAAGCCGAGCTCAGCGTTTCCCCAGAGCACATCTACATTCTGATTCCCAAAAACGTCTTTCACGTGAGGCTTTCTTTTAAGAACGATATTGTTGTCGCCGGGTGTAAAGGGACTTGAACTTGAAGTGCCTCCAAAGTGCAGCCGCAGCACTCACCAGGGTCTGCACCTGCTGCGGAGCTGCAGCTTCGCCGGTAGGCGGAGAGCTGTTGTTGGCCATGGGAGACTGACAAAAGGCCAAATGAAACTGTGCTGTGCTCTCTGTGTGAGTGAGAGTGTGTGTGTGTGTGTGTGTGTGTGTGTGTGTGCGCTGCAGTTTCTAGGCAGCGAAAAGGAACTTTTCCACCAAGTGTGTAATAGCACGACGGAGTTAAGTCCTGGCCAAACCGGCGTCACATTTTTCATTTCGGCGGTATCACCACGTCCTCACAGTGCCGACCTTTGTGGGAGCAGCCGGAGATTGCAGGGCAGGAGAGGGGCCATTGTAGCTTATTAGCTTCACGAAAGGAAGAAAAAGGCAAATGGGTCGCACACTTTCATGAGACAGGAGTCAATGGGACGGCGCTGCTCTTGAATTATAATAAGCTTTTCATGTGTTACTGCCATGTTAGGGACCGACTCACAGCTCGCCGCTGCAGTCTGAGCGTGAGAGGTTATCTCATAGTGGGCTAGTGTGCCGTCAGCCCTGCAAGTGCTCACCACACCTCTTGACTTCTTGTGCTGCAAATAAAAAAATTCAAAAAAACCAATGCCTGGTGCGACTGTAGGACAGTTTTTTTTTAACAGCCTCAATTAGTCATTGAGTTGAAAAAATGATTTGGTTTAGTTCTGTACACACAAACACACACACACACACACACACACACACTCGTACATTGGGACATTATCATTTAAATTGTCCTCTGCTATAATACCGCGGGGACCTTATTCCCAAGGGGTGACAAACAACCCAGACCAGGGTCGTTTGAAAAAGAACAGGCATTTCATTTACGACTGCGTCTGTTTCTGAACCCACTGGCCTGTCGTCGTGTCTGGAAGAGGAGCAGAAGCTCAAGTTGTAGGCACAGTCCTGATGATAGTGCCGTCAGCTCAGCAGTGTCTGACTCACCGCTGTGCCTTGTGTGGGAGGAACCTGAGTCACTGGCTTGCAGGATAGATAGATAGATAGATCATACACAGACGTATATATTCAAAGCGTAAATCCTTTTCTGTGACATCATCATGTACTTCACCATAGCACATCAAGTAGTCGGGATGTGTCGGCAGCGAACTGT
The DNA here is from genome assembly GCF_022379125.1 of Scophthalmus maximus. Classification (NCBI taxonomy): domain Eukaryota; kingdom Metazoa; phylum Chordata; class Actinopteri; order Pleuronectiformes; family Scophthalmidae; genus Scophthalmus; species Scophthalmus maximus. Next base: position 20,549,252 of record NC_061520.1, read on the forward strand.
CGAAAAACATCTCAAGCAAAGCTCCGCGCGTTGATTCACACCGTGCGCACGCTGTACCCGGGTACGAAAATAAATCTGACTTTTAATAACATTCATATATTCAGCAGCAGGCGGTAGATCTGTAAAATGCAAGCCGACGAGGATTCCCTCCGTAAGTCTGCCCGCAGCGCGCAGCTCTGCCACTAAATATTGTCTGCACACACCGCTCTCATCCCATCGGCTGGCACTGGCGAGCAGGGAGCATTTGATCACAGGGCATAAGTGGTGTTCAGCATCACTTTCCATTAAACTCTATAAGGGGACTGTCTCCTTTTATCAGATACGCAGTAAAAACTATATCCGTCTAATGAACAACCAGCCACAACGGAGCCATGCCATCAGAACCCTCCCTGTAAAAAAAAAACGCTTTTACAGCTCTGCCTAAATTTACGAGCCCCGTCTAATTTTCAGAATGTGATTAATTCTGGCCGGAGTACGCAACTCTGCTATTCTCTCACCACATCACAAAATGAATGTGCTCGGCATTTTCTAGTGCTACCAGTTCCCGTCTGCTGTAGATGTAGCGCGAATCTTCACGGAGACAACAAAAGACAAGCGTTGCTGACCGCTGATTATTATATGGCTCCGGCTCTCTGCAGCTGTTCAGTATCATTTGCCAGCCATTTTCATTCAGCACTGTGTAATTAAAATGAACGCTCTTCTCTCCCTTACTCAGGGAAAAATGCAAACACAAACCCCAGTTATCAGGGGTTATTATGTGTTCTAACTATAGACTGTATATAAGAATGGACGTAGTCACTGGGTCTGGAAAAGTAAGCCTGTATTCTCTGGAATCACCAGCAGAGGGAGCGACTCACTGGTTGCAGAACAAAAACGTGCTTGGTTGCAGGCAGGGCCTAAACTATCAATTATTTTCACAATCGATTAATCTGTTGACTATTTTCTCGATTAATCGATTAGTAGTTTGGTTCACAAAATGTCATAAAATTGTGAAAAATGTCGATTGTGTTTCCCAAACCCCCAAGATGATGTCTTGTTTTGTCCAAACACCAAAGATATTTAGTTTAGCTTCACAGAGGAGCAACGAAACCAGAAAATATTCACATTTAAGAAGCTGAGATCAGAGAATATGTACTTTTTTTTCATAAAAACTAAGATGGCGCTGGTCAAAATGCTGAAGTCGAGGCTTCAGAACGGCAGTTCCCCAAACCAGTGGGTGTCGTCACGGTGGGTTTGCCACTCGGTGTGTGAATGACAAGACTATGCTGCAGACGAGACGTTGAAGACAGATTCTTTTAAAGGGTTTCATTTTCTGTTGCGTTTCACTTACTGCAGCAAGCAAAATTGATGACATCAGGTTGTAATGTTCAATTACTTATGAGTGCCACCGTCTGACAGCTGCGCGCCTCTCTGGAAAACTGAGAAAAAGACCAGCCTAGTGGCCGAGGGATTACATGAAAACAGATTACAGGTTACTTTCACTGTCAACACCTCTCCGCCTCATCAAAGTAAGCGAGCAGAGATGCCGTATGAAGTGATATATTTGAAGTACATGCATATTAGAAAATAAAAATAAAACGAGCTACATACTTAAACAAGTGTGCGTGGGTAACATTAGGCTTCTGCCCATCCATCAATAACAGATAGTGAGCCAACATTGGACATTTGCAATTGTTTTTTTTATTTCTTTTTAGACAATTATCATGACTACCAAAAATCTTCGATACGCTGACTAGGGGCTAGTATACACAGCAATCAACCAAAACCGCGACATTTCATGTGTTCAAACAGGTCATTGCTATTCAATGTTAAGCTAATTTTAGCATGAGCATTAGCTCTCTGCCTACATTAATATTAGCCACGACCTGCCGTTCTTTGTGAAACATCAAATGTCAAAATTTGCGTGTTGTTGTCACAATTATATTTTTTTTTTTGTGGTGAATAGAGTGTTACATTCCTGGGAATGAACAGCATTTAACATTCGTAAAATAAATCAATCTGCGGCAAACCTTTGAAATAACATTCCTTTAAAGCTACAGTGTGTAATATTTAGAAAAACTTATTCACAGACATTGAATACATTGTCCATAACCATGTCCTCATATATGTATGATCACCTGCAACTTTGAATGAGTTCAATATGTAAAGTATCAAGTGTTTTCAAATAAATAAGGCACAAGTTCAAGTGAAGTCAGTGAAGTGTCATGCCTTTTTTGATTTCATCAAGTCAAAAAAAGTCTCTCTCGAATCTGACGTGGCTTGAGTCCACACCTCCGGTCCAGTGAGTCCAGTGGGAGTGTGTTCCAAAGTCCACCAGTTACTGCACGAGATCAAGAGCGCGATTGCCTTTGACTGTTCCGCAGTCTGGAACGAGATACGCTACGAAAGCCCTGGTCAGATGACCTCAGTGACCCACAGGCAAGATAAAGCGCCGCTGAGACAACATCTGAATCTCACGGGGAGCCGGTGGAAGAATATCAGTGTGTGGGATCGCACAAATTTATCTGCAGCATGGTGTGATACCTGACACTGACCAATATTTGTGGTCCGCGCGTAAGAGGCGTTATAGCACAAAGCATTACAGCAGCCCGACCACAAACAATGAAGAGTTGACCTGCTGAGTCAAGTAAACAGAGCCACAGCGGCCCGGGCGGGGTGAGGCATACGCAGGAACGGTCATCGTCTTCTGCGGTGGAGGAATAATGAGCTCGGGGATGTCTCTCAGGTGGTCAAACCAGAAAAACAGCGTCCTTCGGCCTTGTATTTATTTATTTTTTGTCATGGTCCTGCTCCTTGTAATAAAGATTAGATGTTTAGGTGTAGACCGGGAGCCCATATGTAGGACAGCTGGCTGATATCAAGCAGAACAGTGACATACGTATTGTGCTGGACTGCAACAGAGAGAGAGACCTCTGGCTCCCAACTCCTTGTTTAATCACCTCTCCAAGGGATGCACAGCTTCACCGAGCCAGGTTGGCTACAGGCACAAGACACACAACGCCGAAAAAAAGAAGGAAAACAACTTTTTTTTTTGGCCTCCGAGTAACACATGCTATTGCTTGTATTAGGGAATAGCAAATGTGTAGGTTTTAGGTTTCACTGTGGACACTTTGATCCCGTTTATCAGCGAAAATGTGTCATTTCTCTGTCCATTTCGGGCTGCTGTAAGATGTGCCAGACATCTGCTGACATCCCATTACTTACGTCACCGCCGGAGGTTGATAAAAGGCATAAATTGAATACGCGGTGCGCTCGTAATGAGCTCCGTACCCGTGATGTGAACCACAGTCGCCGCTTGCTTGCTTGAGCTCTAAAGACGCTGCAGCAGTAAGGTAGGATGAATTGTATAGCACATCAGAGGGCTGCTGATCGCCGTTGCTATGCAAATGTCCATTTGAAATGAGATTGGCAAATGATATGTGAGGACACTGACACGAGCATAAGTGAAGCAAGGCTTTTAGGATAATTCAAGCAGCCAACTTGAGTCCGGTGCTTCACTCACACGGTAAAGTCTTCTCGGTACACCGTACATCCAGCACGCCATTTTCATTAAGACTGTGTACTCAAGCCGTAAGTTCTACTCTTTTCTTGCCATGCCTCCTGATGCGCTGCTCACTTGACAGCTACATTAAAATTGTCATTCGCTCCTGCCGCTGCCGCCGCCACGGTTTATATCGCGTTTCAAGTCCCACCGCGACACAGTGTCTTATCTTTAGTCAAGATAAGACCGTTTTTTAATTGGTACGACTTTACCAATCCAATTTGAAGCAGCAGCACCGTTAAAATCTAAATAAAAAAAGACTTATTTGAGGTTCCTTGACTCCCTGCTGGTGAGGGGAAACCCCCTGAACAGTTTGTAAGGGTCGTGGTAGGCAGCAGAGCGAAACACGCCCGCGATGATACTCGACGGGGTCATTTGGCACAAATAAATCCAAGGAACCTGAGAGCAGGAGCTTCTCGAGCATGAGGGGGACTCAAGCGGCACAGTTCGGTGCATCTGAGTGCAGGCAAACAGGTTGGAGCCGCAGCGGAGCAAATTTCCAAGCAGGCAGGGAGGGAAAAGAGCTGCAGCAAAATCGGAACGTGAAATGAAGAAACAATGCTCTCAAAATGAAAGACCACAGAAAATGTACTCCCTGCACCACCATGCCGGCATCCGCCGAGACTCCGACTTGTTTCCCACCTCCCCACTATCTGCTGTGCCGCATGTGGTATATCAACCCCGGATATCACCGGCGTACTCTTCATTGGCGTAATGATAATAATACATTGGATGTGAGCTGGTTGGCTGTGGTAGTAAATGAGGGGATTTTGAGGCAACTTCTCTCTGTCAGCTTTCCTTTTTGTTTGTGCTTCAAACGCACACACACACACAGAGAGAGAGGGAACAGACATTGTTTCCACAGTCCCATAATTTTCTGTTATTTAAACTGGACAAACAAGTATGCAACGACGACGAGCAGCCCAGGTCTTGCAGCCACTAAATATGTGAAGATTGTCATCGTAATCTGCTCATCTGTCTGTAATCATAACGGGGGATTGACTGTGGTCTACTCGGATATTATGTCAACTATACATCCAGATATATAAGATGTAAAATCCATATGACTTAAACACAATGAATCAATTTTTTTTGGTATCAAATAACAGAAATTCTGTAAATTATTGAGTATTTATCGTTGAGTAAGTGTGGACTATCGGGTCAAATATTTCCCGCAGTAAGCTTGCCAGGCCTCTGTGTCTAGCTGTCAGTATTAAGTAATATTCATTAACGTTTCCATATTTTTGCATTCATCCCCAGAAATTCTGCAAATAAAACAGCCACGGCTTTCGTTTAGGAGATGTTAATCCCTCTGTTATACAGCCCAGCAAGTAGGATGAAAAGAGAGCTCCTAAACAAAGACACAAAACCGAAAGCAAGGTCGGCTTTTACCAAATGTTTTTTTCACTTGCACAGTGAATAACTGATAAGCGAGTATGCAGAGTGTCAAAGGAGCTATCGAACAAAAGGAGTTTCCCTTAATAATCTAGATCTCTCTGTTGTTTTCCCGCCGCGTTCGAACATTCATTCACACTCGTTACAATAACTAGGCGCTGACCTCAGGGTCAAGTCCTTTCATGCAAACAAATAGCATGATTCTATCACTTTCTCACTCATTCTCATTTGAAGACACAAAGTCAGGAGCTCGCAGTCGCTCGTTGCACGTTCGTCAAAACTCTTGTTAGAGAGAGAGAGAGAGAGAGAGCGAGCGTTCGGGAACCTCTGCAGGTGGCGAAGCTGTTTGGGGACGATGAGCGATGGAGTGTCTCGTGCCCATCTTTAATTCAGATGTCTCTTGCCTCCGTGGTGAGGGGGGAAAACACGAGACGTAAGATAGAAGATTGATGCTCGAGTGGGAGGCGTGCAGCCTGTGTGAGTCACACAGCCGGGGCGTCGTGCAACAAAATAAGCAGTGGATTTGCGGTTCATATGTCATGACACATCTATTGACTAGTCTGTCTGGTTATGTTGGTTTATTCATAAATCACAACAGATCCCGTCTGTTCGTTTGCTTTTGCTGCACTAAATTATTGCAGGAAAATGCAGCCCCCCTCACCCCAAAGACACCTCCCATGACCCATCAACTAAACACATAGCAGTTTCATTTGAAGCCCCGGAGACTAACCAGTGATATGCTGCAATATGTTTTCATTGGGTTTGTTGTGTCCTTTTTTTGTTGCAATTTAACTGTAGGCAGAATGGTGTAGGAATATGAGCGAAACCAAATAACAAATGTCTTCAAATTACACAGGTCCTATTTACAAATCAGGACCTCCAGTTAAAGTAATACTACAGCATCCCTGTTGAGGCTTTTATCATTTAATTCAAAATGTGCCTTAGCGGTGCACATTCAGATATACAAGAAGTATTCGGTTTTGTTCCTCGGCTTCAGCGAATTAACATTAGAATAAAACAATAGATACTACGTTCAACGTGCCGTTTCTCAGATTTAATTTGAGTAGGTTTACATCAGTACAGACAGAACTGTGTGGGAGATGTAACCCTTTGAACACATCGTGCTCAAATTGAAGGCATTCCGACTAAAGACTGAAGACCTAAAGCTCCACTATCACCCACGAGAGACTAAGTCAATTACACACTGAAAATATGAAAGTGTTGGAAAAAAAGGATGTAACGCCCGTGTTTGCTGCCACACTAATTTGACAGTAATTTAAAGAACAAAGTCTAATTCAAGGCATACAGATTAAAAAATGAATAAACTGCTCCTGATACCTGCCCGGTTCTGATTATGAGTAACAGGGTTATAAATCTAAAATTCCTCATGAGGAAGTTTCCGGGACGAAAGTTCAAGAACTTTCTTGGAAAGAGAAATCTGCAATCTGCTCATTTGACTGTACGAAGTCTTGCATTGAAAGTAGACATTTTGATTGTGTGGGGGTGAAGGAGGAAATAATGGAGTCGCCGAAACCAACCATGAATCATCCTTTGAGGACTTTGAACATTCATCTGAAATTACCAACATGAGCTAGATGGATAAACAGTTAAAAGGATGAGTAGGAATCGGGCATTCCGATGTCAAAATCAGCTCTTCAGGAACTTGTAAAGCTCAGTGTGTGGACACTTGAGCGCTTCATAAATTCAATATATTATTATAACTTGCCAACAAGATGTTATGGTGTCTTGTATTCAGGTCTCATGGCTAAAGGGTGGCGCCATCGTCCGGCACCCAGCTCACCCCTAACAGCATCCTTTGTGGGGATGGAGGGAACTGTAAGAAGTAGCACGAATGGAGAGAGACTACAGGTGCCTTGAATCAATTGTCAAACACAGCAGTTCCCCCGTGTTCCTCAGGAGACGGCACAAACTCAAAGTATAAAGGCAAAGGAGGCACATCACACACCTGGGAGAACAAGAGGATGCATCTTAACACTTGCCTAAACTCATTGTACGCCACTGTCACATCTGGAAGTCGCATATTCACATTTCTCTCATGCATATTATTTAAATTCAGTTTTTCCCAAGTGCACCTCCAAGAATATTGTCAAAATGTATTAAAGAAAAAGCTTAGTAGTTTCACATGCTTTTGGCGCAAATGAAAGTGACAACTGGTGCAATGGGGAGGCAAAGGCCAGACAGCCGCCAAAAAGGGAATGGTTTGTGGTGACCACAGACCACTGCTCTCTCCTGATCCCTCCTGACAGATTATCTTCTCTAGCTCTGTGGTCCTCGTCAATACCGGTAGCATGAGGCGTTACCTGCAGCCCAATCAGGTTGCCCGGGCACTCAGCAAAATGTTTTTTCTGTGTCTCCCAGCCCAGTCTCAAGAGCATGGAGGAGATTGCCAGGAGACCGGCCGTTACACGAGGAGAGCTGGACAGGGCCATAGAAGGGCACCAGCCCAAAAGCAGGACGGGCGTCTGCTCCTTCGTTGCAACGAGGTGCAGGATAATACCCGGCCTCGTGTTGCCAGAGTGTGTAGGCAGCTACTGGATGACGAAGGCATTGATGCCATTCACTGGCCCTCTCCAGGTTCCCCGCACCTAAATCCAATTGAGCACACGTGGGACGTTATGTATCTTTGCATCCTACGCCGCTAAGTACGACCACTGACAGTCCAGTCATCAGGAACATGCCCAGACGTCGTCACGAGTTCAAGCAAGTTGGATCAGCCTGTGGTTACATTTTTTACTTGGATTTTCGGTGTGATTTTGGATCCAGCCCTCAGTGGGTTGATGATTTTGGCTTCCATTGACCATCGTTACGTCATTTGGTCCTCAACAAATTCTGCAATTTGCATCGGCAAAGATTTTCAACTTGAATAAATTGTTCATCAAGATCTCATGTGTGATTTAAGTGTTCCCTGTATTTTTTGGAAGCAGTGTATGAATATTATTATATGAAACCTTATAATAGTTACTCTCCATGTGCATTTTGTACATATCTGTACCAATACAGGATTATATTATCCTATCTTAATGGATGTGATAATTCAATGAACTAAAACAATAAAGCATAAAGGACACATTTATGTAGAGTAACTATATACACACGTCCCTAAGTGAAGACAGCTGCAGTAAATAAGGACTCGAAGCGACGTGGCTGTAGCGGAGAACAATAGTTTGCTCTAACTTTGGCTCTTGCCATCGCAATCCAACATTCGCTGCCAAACTAATTTACACCTGCCGCCAGCACTCTTCATAGTTGCCTTGGAAACAAAACTTGCGGTAGCTTTTTCCGTTTAGTGAAAGTGAAGTAACTGATGCATTATATGCTAATCAGAAATAACAGTGTGGGTAGGATGGTGTGGATGTTCACCGAGTTGGCATACCAAGCAGATGCAGATGTGTGTAACGCTGTCTGTTTCCCGGGCAGACATTTAATGATGAATGCCAGCCGCAGCTCCGCTGATGGAAACGTCTGCTTCCTGCTCAGCAGACCAGCAAAGACACAGTCAATGGAATATTAAAATCATTATATCTGACAACGAAGAAGAAGAAGAAGAAGAAGAAAAAATGAAAGGACTGGAGGCGGGAGAAAATGCCGTGATGGTGCTGCAGTGATTTTTCAAAAGAAACAATTTCACCGGGGCTGGAGTTTTCTCAGATGCTTCTGCATGCGGTCATCACTGATATGATAAAAAAAATAATAATAATCTCTCTATTTATGGTGGACAATGAAACATTCGACAGGGAAGGACTTTAATTGACAGAGATTCTATAAGATGGTAAACGGAGGAACACGCACACACTGGAAGAGCTGCCGGAGTTCAACGCATCACTTCCCTCTCACCATGTGGACGATGGCTCGAATGGCTAAATAAATGCTGCCGATTTCCGTGGCTGCTCTTTGTTGCCATTGCCTATTCTCAAAAGGCTGCTCCTAATGAGCGCGGCTCTATATATATATATATATAAAAAACAAACATACAGCAGTGACTGCTGATACAGTTCAATGATTTGGGCTCATGCGAGTTGACAGGGAGAAGACAAAAAAGAATAATAGTGGGACGAAACTGAAGTGCAGTGCAATGAATTATTTAGTGCCGGGGTCGGACTACTTGCTCATTTAGGAAGATTAAGAAATGAGGCAAATCACTCTGTTGTCAATCTTTTAAAGTTCTGAGCTGAATAATTACCAATAAATCAGGTTCCGTTACCTCCTATTCTTTGCGAGGGGCCTCTTTTCTTCTCTTCCTCTGCATAGTACGTCTAAAAAAAAAGTCAAAAAGTCAAAAAAGGACGCATTTCTTATCCAATGGCCATTGTGTTCTCCGTGGCCTTATCTCTCTCATTCAGATTGTGCCGCGACAGCACATTTAGAAAGCACATTTGTGCGAGTTCTGTGCGGCGTTGCTGCATATAATGAGAAAAAATATGCCGCCGTCGCCGCCGCCGGACAGGAGATAAGAGTGACCCGTGCGACACCGAGAGGCGTTCGGCCACAGACTTTGAAGAACAGACAAATATGCTCATCTCGCAGCGGCGTATCTTTCGGAACGCCGCTTCAGTTTTCGTTCGACGCCGCTGAGACTTTGTGTGCCATTGCTTTCGTGATAAGCTCTCGGCCTGACTTCGCAACGCAACCTGTCCCGTGCTGTGTTTGGCACACTTTACCGAGAGCGACACTTCCCCACCGATCGGCTCCCTTTCCCCGAGCCGCTGTCTTGTTAACTGGTACAACTCGAGGAGGAAACGGATAACAACCGACCTTGATCAATTTCACACCCCCTCGTCTCGACGGATGTTCTTCATGCTCAGCTCAAAGTTCACCGTCACGTGAGTGACAAGAGAGAGTTCGTAGCCAGACCGGCGTCTTTGTGCTGGCGTCTGCGTGAGGCTGCTTACTTGCAGGGCCTTGAGGTTGATTGCAAACATCAGCATGTTGCAGGTACTTTGGTCAAAACTTAAAGTACTGGACGGACAAACACCGATTATGCCGTTGGTATTAGAATGAGGGGTGAGGTCGAATTGTCAAATTGGCTTAGGGAAGTTTCCTAAGTCTTGAAGTGACCCGGAAGTATTTGATCAGCAGCCATGAGGAGAGCTGTTCGGATTCTCTAAATGCAAAGGAAAGGAGCTTCAATGCTTCCTACACACTGGACCTTCCTTTGTGAGGGTAAGGAGATATAGACGCCCCACAATTCATTGCGGCAGCGGCATTTAACGTGACGCGACACGCACGAACGTAAACGATTCCATCTGAGGTAGAAGAAGAAGAAGAGTGTGAATATGACCCAGAAGAGACGCACGTCATCATGTCAGTCACTGTTACATATGAAGCATTTACATCTGATGTCCCGCGGTGGTAAACCACTCTGAAACATGCTGATGGGGCCGCTGCGCTCTTTTTGTAGTTCGTCTTCGGAAATTTGTAGTTTCACCGCGGCAGACGCACGTCAACGACATCGGCCGTCGCGTGACGACGTAGAATAGTGAAAGTGGCGTCGGATTGTCTGAGCAGCAAGTCCTATGAATCCTCCTTTACACCTTTCCTTGACCTCTTGGCGTTTTCCACTGAGGTCAAGGAATAGTAGATAGGAAGGAGAATTCAAACTCACCCTTAGCTTTTATCCTATTACAGTAGGAACTGCGAATATACGTAGCAAGCGCCAGCCACGCGACATATTCCGCCCTCCGTTGAACCAAGCAGCGAGCATGGCTAAAAAATTAAAAAAAAAAAACATGCAATCAACTCATAACGTGGTCGTATGTGCCTGTGAAAGAACCTTAGCTTCTGTTGTAGCAGGACTTGAATTCAATGGGACGTGGGGTTTTTTTTTAAATTTTAAAATGAAAAGAAGAATGATTGACCGAGGACAGTCAAACACACTACGTGGACACTTGAAGGCTGAGGCGTCTAACCTCCGAGGGGACGCGAGCTTCGAGGGCAAACACAGACAACGGTATTATTCCCTGGACCCGATTGGCAGCCTGTGATTTCTGTCATCGGACTTGTTAGCGCGGACTCGTTGGCCTGTGGATTATGGTGAGATTTCAAATTCTCCACCAAGACTTGAGAGAGACACAGTGTCTGACCGGAGACGAGAACCACTGAGTAAAAAAGCACTGTTTTCACACTGTTCGACAGAAGCAGCCAATTGGCTGGAAATTAAAACTAATGAGCAATTACCCCACCAATGAACCGCTATTAATGTCTATTTCCCCAGTGCTCTCCAACTAAATCCTAATTTCTGCTCATTTGATCCATCTTTTCAAACTTGTTTTTATTTCCTTAATCTTTCATTGTGTTCACTGGGAGCCTCAGACGATTCCCTTTTGCTTTTTCCAATTGCACATCCAAGACTCATAACTCATAATCTCCCAGCCCCTCCTCAAAGACAGTAAATGCAGTGTACACACTGCAAACGCGGGCCTATTTCTCCATAATCAAAACATGGCAACCGCTGTTGGTTCAGTTTATTTGTACATTCATGAATTCTTTATTTGCATGCGGCTCCCATAATGAACCTCCCGACCATATTTCTGCCATATTAAAACTATTTACCCTTTGGAGAAAGTCGAGCTGCACTCTGCCTGAACTGGCTGCGTCCGATTTAATCTCGTAACCCGCACCAGGCTACTGCACATGAAAGACCCTTCAACATGGCACAGTAATGACTTAACAGGGGGTGTTCACACGGAGAAATATCCAACAATATAATCAATTATTCACCCACTCCCTCAGCCCTACAATAACAGCACGGTGCAGGATAGGCGTGTTTGCGTTGCTTTGATAATGGAATTCAACAGTGTGATCCATGCACCGGTTGGGTAAACGGGAGGTTACTGCTGTTTTGGGATTAATTGTGCCGTGCAGATATTAACATGGTGAATTCAAGCTCACGCGCGGTCAGTTCCGCTCTTTCAGAGCCAAGCATAACATACAACGTGGTGGGGATTTCATCCGACAATAAGACAACCACTTATCCCAAAAAGGAGCGGACTTCCCACGGGACTGCATTTCCTTAAATGTGAACAGATGTGAATGTGAGTGGACTCACCTGAAGTGTTCTGCTTTCAGAAAAAACTTTGTGTTTTAAAAAAGATCACTACCACCACCTGCAGCTCACTGCCTGCAATAGCAATGCGCATACGGTACATTGCTCTCCTTAGCATCTTTGTGGAAGACAGCTGAGTGGATTGCCACCCACTTGACTGAGGTCACACCTCCTGACCTCAGTCGTGCGGGAGGTACGCCTTACTCCGCGACGGCGTGTAGCTGCTCATTCTGCACGTCCAATTCATTTTCAGCCATCATTTGCATGGTTTCTGCGTTGTGTTGTTTTGTTCTTTTGTCGGCGGTCTGCATGGATCGTTTTCAATACTTCTAGGCTCGGAGTGCTGGAGCGGTGACGGTCACAGACATGAGGAGCCATCCGAAGGCCTCACAAGGGAATAAAGGGAAGCACCATCTGCAATATTAACGGGGTGATTATGCAAATGAGATACCAGCTGTCGTCGCTCAGAACCGTGATCTTCACGGCACGCAGACATGGCGCTCATTGGTGAGATGTTTCCTCTCCCTAAATCAGGGGCTGATACTCCTGCAGGCTGATTCACGTCTGCACGCTGGTTAAAACATTTATTCCCACAGTGGAAATCTGAGTCGTAGTTCATGTTGCCAGAAGAAGAAACGAATTCCTCCTGTCACGCTTTAAATCCACAGAACAACACTGATGGTACACATCAGAGTGAGGCTCTTTAAGGGCCGTCCTGTGAACGGTTTGACACACAGAGTAATGTGAGCGTAGAAGCCGTCCCTACAGTGTAGTGTCACTTTTGAGGTTCCAGAAATCCGAAAAGGAAACTTAGCCACGCAAAGATTTTAGTCACTACACCTGTGCTGCAGACCTTGAAAGAAGTCCGCTTTTGTTTTTAGACCAATGCTGCTCCCTAGTGTGAGAAATGGGAATAAGGGGAAATTAAATGCAAGACACTGCTAGTTCCAACACGGGGCTGTAAAATAATATTATGTCATGCAAAACTGAAGTGACCCTCATGTTGACCCTCCTCTCTACTCTCTATTCTGATTCAAAAAGGCAGATGAGCAGAGGTAACGCTGGAGCTTCAGTGGCTTTTCCAAGTGGTGCTCAGCAGGGTAGACGGCATCTCTATGGATTGTCCTTGATTTGAATACTGGAATAGGATTCAGCAGGATATTTCTAATTAAGGTGCAGAATTCGAAAAAAAAAAAAAAAAAACCCTCTCCACGATGTCACCCTCCAGAGTGAAAATAGAAATGGGAGAAGAAGAGATGAATGTGAGGCAACATGAAGATGAGTGGACAGCCCACTAAACTTTGTGCTTCTTATATCATACACGGAATCCAAACTATGAACCACGTGTTATTCAATTATTTTTCTGTAAAGTTGGTGGACCCACCCAAGACATTTAAGGGAAGAAAGGTCAAAACTGAAGCCACAGATTCCCTGAGTTTTCGTCCCTTGCAAGGATACTAGATCCTATGTTCCCCATGACGCAGCCACTTGTTTGACCCTTCCCTGCCTGGTAACTGCTCACCATTTTGAACCTCCGCAACCCCCTTTTTACAAGGCAGGTTGTTGGTTATATGCTCCGATCTCAAGACCAAGGCCAGATAACCCAGATGGTGACATGATCACCTCCTAATGACGTCATCTGGGTTTTTCAGAGAAGCTTTAGTAAAATTCCTCCAGCAACACAGGCGATATTATACAATTGTTTTCACAGGCTGGGTTCTACTCTTTGAGACAGGTAAGCTGACCTTTTCTGTATACATTTGGTGGACTACCCCTTTTGAGTTATTTTGTGAATAAATGGCGTATTTTCTATGGCAAACAAAAACAACTTGTTTTTATTCTTAATATTTATAACGTGGGATTAAAGGCCTTTTTCTTCGACTCAGTGGTTTGTATCAAAAAATCTGATTTGAATAATAGAAGCGTGCGAGTCAACCCACACATCTACGAAGGCGATTAAACACTCATTTGGAGACATTTCTAATTTGCCACCACCACTTTCAGGGCAACTTCTCATGTTCCATTCTGTGTGTTGACACACTCATTCATCAGAGGGGACGCGCTCTGCAAATCACAGTTTTAACTGAACGCTGCCTTTACTGCACCGTACGTGTCCGTCTGCAGTTTTCCACTGCGCCAAGCACGGAATGGGGATGGACACGTTACCTAGGGAACCAGCCGGTGCGACAGAGTGTACGTTCCTATTAGAACACGGCTATGATTACTGACTGGAAATAACTGAAGGTCACAGGTGACAACACTGAGGAGAGTCTGAATCTGAAATAGTCACTTATTTTTCCAGTAGCTGGTCACACACTTCGTAGAATAAACCTTTTACACAGCAATGAAAAACATGGGTTTATATATCGCATATTTAGGTTTTTAAACATTTAGTAGACGTTTAGTAGAAATCTTTAATGTAAATACATATATATATATATATAATAAATCATGTGATTTTCAAGATATGCTACATATTATTTGATAATAAGTAATGCTACATTCATGACGAGAAAATCCCAATCAAAGGCCATTTGGACTCAAACTCCGGAACTTCACAAAGAGTTAGAATGACTTCCTCCTGGTGTGAGGATTGATCTTGCCCAGGCAGAGCGCCACGCTACTAGGGGAGGCCTGTGACGACGCAGTGCTGGAGCTGCACGAGGCCCGGTCCACCCTGTAGGAGATGGAGTTGTAAAAGACGGGGTTGCTGTGGCCACGCTCCTGGTCACAGTGAGACGGAGGGGGGCTGTCGTGAACGTCCAGGCCGCAGCAGAGGCAGGAGATCAGGGCTCCGAGTCTGCTGGGTTCAGGGAGCTTCGAGTGCTCTCTCTGTTCGGATGACAAAGGCCCGCGGTCCTCTGTAGGAGTAGGGAGGAGGCTCATACAGCTGGTGCCCCCCTCCATGGGCAGGCTCAGGTTGCACCGGCTGCTGCGTCCATCTTTTCCGTCTTCATATCTCACCCCGGCAGTTCCTGCTTCGGCGTCCGACACCTCCCTGTCCTCCCGCGTGTCTTTAGGCTGCGGTGCCTGCTCCTCTCGCGCTGCCTCAGGCCTCACATCAGGCTGATCTGAGCTTACGGTGAGGAACCTCAGGACCACCAGGTTCAGAAAAGCTCCAATTACTGTCAGCCCAACCAAAATGTACATGAAGCTGAAAGCCACATAGGGGGATCGCCTTTGGAGAGCATTGTTCTTTTGCAGGGCCACAAAATCCCCAAAGCCGATGGTGGTGAGCGTGATGAAGCAGTAGTAGCAGGCATTGAAGAAGGTCCAGTCCTCAAAATGGGAGAATGCCGCGGCTCCGATACACAGGGTGCTCATGCAGGACAGCAGACCCACCAGGACCATATTCCCCATGGACACGTCCACCTTCCGCAGGCCCAGGCCCTGCTTGGACCTACGCAGGAGGTAGCGGACAAATGTGTTGATCCTCTCGCCCAGGCTCTGGAACATGACCAGCGTCAGAGGAATGCCCAAGACTGCGTAAAACATACAGAAGGCCTTGCCAGCATCAGTTCGGGGAGCAACGTGGCCATAACCTACAGAGTCACAAAATGTCAAGTGCGGCTGTTAAATGTCTATGAACATTCTCAGGCATGAAAGATAAACTAAGGCTTTAAACAAGGTTAAGATGCTCACTCGTCTCTTAGCGCAGGCCCAAGTAAAATCCTAAGTCTTTAAATTACGGTGTCAAACACTAAATCATGAGTTTTACAGCCAGCTGACAATTTGATGGGTAATTTATCCTTTAATATGGTTAAATGTGCATAAATCAATATTGCAATCCGTGCAAGTTTAATGTGAATCAGCTCATTGTGGCCAAATCACAGAGAATTATCACAAAGCTCTGCAGCACTTTAGAGGTTCACATTATAAAAGCACAGTATGCTCCATGGCTGAAGAGACACAACCAGCTGGTGAAGAAAACGCTTCTCTGCCGAAAAACATGACAACAGTTCATCTTTTCACACACACACACACACACACACACACACACGTGTACTCACTTAGACAGACCTAAGGTTAAAGTCGCGTTACGCCTCCGTCCTACGAATATCTGCTTGTGGCAGAGTCTGTACACACCCACACAGTCTCACTCGAACCAGTTCTACTCAGGAAAATAAGTGAATACACCAGTGGGTGGGGCCATGAGTGTGAAGAACGTTTAATAACTGGCCAGGAAACCTGAACTTCTGATGGGGGAAAAAAGGGAAACATGAACATTTCCTTTCTGCCTGGCAAGGTGGCCCTCTAGTCCTGATTATGTCCTATTCCTTGTGTTCTTCAAAAGTATACCCATCTAAATATGGCCAACAATAACAAACAGCAGTTGACCTATCTTGAAAGCCGCAACTGCACATGTATTTGGGTAATGAAGGCGTTTAAAAGGTGGGATCTGTTGTCAACAGTGCCACTGTGCGTGGGGAAAGCAGCTGAATTGGTTGTGCCACCGGGCTGCTGTGTTGTGTGTCCACAAATCAAGATTGCGTTCACATTTAGATGCGTTGTGCAAAATCCAAAGGCGAATATTAACAGTGATATTTGATACTTGCCCCTTGTAGAGATGAAAGGAAAGATTGTAATGGAGGACAGAGACTGTCGGTCAACTGGAGCTACACTTCAATGTGCAACCAGTTTTCACAGTACATAAAAACATCTGACAAGTCAAAGAAATGGCTAAGTCCTGCTGCACACTGCTCCCTGCATCTATGCTCAATAGAGTCCAATCATATTTGATCAAAATACATGCCTGCTCACAAGTTGGTCATGTGGCTTATAATGGTGGCAGTATATTCAGCCGTGTTCATGCAAAGTGGTCCTGTTTGAAATAGACATGACATTCAAATTACATGAAATTCATATAGGTGCAAGTGTAGAGCAACTTAGTGGACTGTAGTGGATGAGAAGTTCTACATTGGGTTGAGAAGTCTCTTCTTTGTTTCCCATGTATACCGTGCATGAATGTCACTGTTGGATTTAAACGTGTATGAATGGATGTTTTCTGTGAAGAAGAAAATTTCAAAACTTTTTGCATGCAGCCGCCTGTCAATCCAACACATGAGCATGTTTCACGATAAAAACAAATCACTTTGCCTATCACTTTGATGCGGATTGTTAATGGGTCGTTCATTTGCCACAAGTTGCCATTCAACATGTTTTTATTTTCCCTTTTGAATTATTGTATTTTAATGTGATTTTATGTGTTTCTTCACAATGCTTTTAATGTTTTATGCTAAAGCACTTTTAAATTGCCTTGTTGTTGAAATGTGCTATACAAATAAACTCGCCTTGCATTACATTGTAAAATCATAGTAATGATTTAAACCTAAGTCCCACATTAAAGTTAAGCGCTCGGCACGCGCGCGCTCGCATCCACACACGCGCGCGCGCTGCTTTGCCTCTATTGAACAAGCACACGTGAAAAAGAAAATGTAAGAAAATATCGTAGCCTCCTGTTGTACTTGCCAATCGTGGTGATAACAGTGACAGCAAAATAAAAAGAGCCGGCGAACTTCCACTGCGTCCCGGCGCGGTGCGGCTCCGCCAGCAGCACCACCCTCTCCACCTGCCTGTAGTCGTCCTCGGTGAAGCCGTACTTTCTCTTCAGCGCGTTCAGCTTCTGCTCCAGGGCCCTTCTCCTCGCACCCTCGCTCTCCGACTCCAGCGCGTCGAAGACGGCGGCGCCCACGAGCAGGTAGAAGACGATGGAGAGGATGAGGGAGAGGGTCCTGATGGTGTGCGTCTTCATCCTCCACTCCAAGGTGCGCACGGAGCGGAGGCGCGCGGGCGGGAGGGCGCCGCCGCCGCGGCTCGGGGGCGCACGGAGGACACGGCAGCATCCTCCTCGGGCTCCATCCATCTTCGGCGGCTTGATGTGTTGAGGCTCCCTTGGCCTGATAGGGTTACCTCAGTTAAATAGGTTGCGTGTTGAAATTGTAGCCTCTTCTATTAGGGTGTGATCAGGTGAAATGGCTCCAAACCCCGCAGGGTTACCTGAGATCAGCCGCTGGCAGCACCTTGACTTTCCACAGGATGTTACTGTATAGCCTGCTTAAAGTTGCTCACGTGGCCTTATTTAGTTCATCGCCTTAATCTTTAAAGGTTTCATTCACACGTCTGCAGATTTCATTACAGTCCCCTTCACACAAAAGGGTGTTTTTTTTCCTAATGTCATTCCTGTTCGACTGGATGTTTGTTCAGAGTCTGAGCTCACCTTCAGTCTGACACAAGTTGATTTTGGTGACATCACAAGTTCTGTGGAAGGAAGCCAATCATGGTCCAATATGCAATTTACACAAGATTAATGTGGAACAACCCTCAGTGCATGTTGCATTGAGAAGTGACTTTTATATTAAATAGGAGACTTCTGTGATGGAAGAAGTATTCAGATCCAACATTTAAAAGAACTTATTCACAGAAATTGAATATATTGTTCATAACTGTGTTCATATATGTTTAATGAGCTTCAGCAAAGACCCTATGTTTTTTCGTCAACTTTGAATGAGTTAAATATAGTTACATGAGGTGGACCCGACCTCCGTGTGAGTCGTCATGTTTGCTACGTCGTGTTGAATACTGTTATACAAAACGGTCCAGAATACGTCGCATTCGCGTTGAATTTTCAGCGCTGACGGAAACTGGAAATGGAATCAGCGGTGCGCCACCATAAAGTGTCCTCGTCGGGTACTCAGTTGAATGCGGTTTGCAACTTTACCACCAGATGGCGCCAGAGAGTTACACACTGGAGCTTTAAATAAAAGTAATCAGTTACAAGTGAAGGTCCCGCATGAAGAATTCTACTTTTGTATTTGCAGAGCAGTTAGAGTATAAAGGTAAAATGTACAGTAAAAGTACTGGTGAGGTCCTTCCGTCAAATATATAACATTGTTAGATGATTAATACTAAAGCATCATCATGAGGATATAATTTAAATAGTCTGTACGGTATTGGGCTATTGATAAAATGTATTGTCTGTAAGTAAGTGTTGCAAGAAAAACTAATTTAAAAAAAACTTTTCTATAAATTTACAGGCAAAGCAATGAATAAAAGTTAGTTCTCAGTTACAGGGGCAGTAAGCGATTCTAAAGCAATACTCCTTTTGTGTCAATCAGCGAATATTGCCTGACCGTCCGTCGCTTTTATGCGTGCCGAAAAAAAATCCGGATTTTGGGTGCAGCCCAGGCTCCGGAAATCAAAAAACAAAAGGATGGTGTGGACTGCACCACACAACAATGCAATGGCGGGTTTTATAAACATCACTCGTCGACACATTAGGAGACCTGCTAGCCGGTATCGCTGCAACTCCATTGTTTTGGCCTAGCGGTTAGTGCGTCGGACTCCCATACCTGAGGTTGCAGGTTTGCAGCCTGGCCAGAGCAGTAAAATCCCAACAACAACAAAGAGAGAAACAAGCTTTCTCCAAAAATCGCTTACTGCCCCTTTAAGATACACCATTATGCCAGTTTCTTCTACTTCTTTCAAGTATTTGTACTGAAGCATTAACTTTCCCAGACCGACTTTCTCGGCTGTTGGTCACTGATCCTGCGCGTTTGAAGGGGTTTGGGATGCACAAGTGTCAGTGTGTGTGTGTGTGTGTGCGTGTGTGTGTGTGTCTGTGGCTGCCACACAGAGCAGCGCTGCAGAAACAGCTGGCCTTTCCAGACCCTACTCCCTTGATTATTTTGCCCTGTGAAGCGTTCATGTGTGGGGTATTAACAATGTGCTCGGCTAAAGTATTACTCTGAGCGATGAAGCATTAGCTGCCGGCAGCACTGACCTTTATCAAGCACACTTAGTCGCTGAGTGATCCGCCGAGTCATCGTCATTAACTAAGTCCAACACGGGGACTGGGAGGGAGGGAGAGAGAGAGCGAGAGAGAGAGAGAGAGAGAAGAAGGCGGTGCAGACGATTTGTGGGTATGTAACAGTTCAGCTCCTCGGCAGCCCGGCTCATGGAGCTTCACCGAGGGTTTCAGAGACATCTGCAGGGTTTTTGGCTCAGTCTCATGCTAATTGGGTTCACAGCAGAGCAACCAGAAAATCGGCCGACCACTGTAACCCAACACTGCGAGTTATTCCACTTTCACATCCTACTTGAAGTTCCCATCGCTTTCCAATTTGTGGGGCCTATTCATGCACTAAACCCGGCCATAAAGAGCCAGAGACCTGCCATTAAAATCCACATTTATGGCCCCCTCCCCACCCTACAGAACATATGGCTATCTCTATACTGTGTTTTTATCTCCCAGAGACAGTGCAGGACCTCATCCCGCTGCAGTAAGCACAAATGGATCCATTGCCGAGGACATGTTTTACAGAGTCCCTGAGAGATAACAGCCGCGCCACAGTCCACTCAATAAGAGCACAGAGAGCTTACCTCAGTACTGTGCACAATCAATTCCTCATGCAAATTTCAAACAGTGTGTCATAAAAAATAATAATGTTATAGTCATTAGTAGATACATCAACTCAGCGGTTTACTGAGTAATCACTACGAAGGACAAGTGACTTTTTTGTTAATAAAGGCCCCCCTGTAGTTCAACAACATGAGGTAATGATGCTGCGTTATCGGAAATGCTCATCTCGTTTCCCCGCGCCCTACGGGAAGGTTCATACCTTCCCTTTATCTTCCACAGGAAGACATTACGGGCAGGATGTCCACCGACTGGAGTCGAGGCTCTCATCAGTCCAAGTGCCGTCCGCGTTAAAAATGAAGCGGGGGAGTACACCGCAAACATGATAAGAGCAGTTGACGGCAGCGGAGATAAGGACAGTCTTTTGTGATGATTGTATAATAAAATGCATGTTTACTAAAAACAAGTTAATGCATACATGGTTGCAGGTTAATGTCTTTTTGTTGTAACTGAGGGAAACTGTATTGACTGGCCTTTTGGGGAGGGGTTCTGGCGGGAGGACGACTGTGACAAACAGTTATCATGCGGGTCAGTGTAACTGACTGCAATTATAGTGGTTGTGTCAAATATAAATCTGTTAATGTTTGGCAGCGGGGTCATTTTATCCTACGAATGATGATAAAGGGGAAAAAACTGATTATAATTTAAAATAGATTTTCTTTCATTCTTGCTATGGTATGCTAAGGTTTTTTGTTTTGATATCATTATTTCTTTTGGAATGACGTAACACATGGAACGGATGGATGGATAAGGGCCCATGTTCTCCATTGTTTTTGTTCATGGTTGCAAAAATGACAAGCAATACACTTCTAAAGGTCACAAAACTCACATTATTGTCGATGCAAAAGTTTGAATAACTTTGATGGCACTCAAATACGACTAGATAAATAGTTATATATGTATATATATATATACCAAAAGGAGTACGGTTGCATGGCAATGTTGGTGCCCTAGGCAAGATTTTTGAGCTGATGATGTATTGATTACGCATAAAAAATTATTCAAGAAACCTTTGAGGTTAAGAATAATTTCATCATTTTAGGACTCATTTTGCAGCTGCAACTCAAAGCTAAATCGGGACAGTCTCGGATGGTGGATAATAACTTGCATGCATTGGTTTCTTGCATTACTGCAGACAGTGTTCATCATGTTGTCAGCTCGCGACTGAGAGTTCAGGGGCAGTTTATCTGGACCCGAACTGCAGACGACCAGACTCCATTAATGTTTTAACAGCTTTAATGGTCTTTTCGAGCAATACCGTAGAGGGTAAGGATTGAAAGTGACGACGTTGAGCAGTTAGGCAGAGGAGCTGGGGCAAGGCAGCGTGAGTTCGGCAATTGTCTCCTGACTGAGGCCCCGTCCACACCACAAGATATTTCGAAAAACACCCCCCCCCCCCGCATTTTCCTCAGCAGGGGGCCTGAAACTTCTCCGTAATGATGGACTCATTGGAAAGACGCATCTAGCTGTAGAAACACTGTAGCACCTATTCCCGGCCTATATGTGGCGCTGTTTTCTGCTACAGAACTCCACTAAAAAAAGAAGAAGAGGCGGAGCATACAAATACTCGTAGAAGAAGAAGCCGAACAACAACAACAACAACAGCACGAAGATGAAGATTTAAAAGGATGTGGCGTTTGATTCTGTCCGTGCTCCTTTTTAGCTCATGGTAGTGATATAGTATATAATAGTATATATTGCCCTAGCGACTCAAGAAGAGTCAGCATCTGATGCAGCACCGTCGCAAGCCTGTAGTCCGCCATTGTTGTTGTTGGAGATGCCGCAGGCGAGGGGTGGGGCGGGGTCGATGACATCATCGCATGCGTGTCTGGCGTTCACATGAACTCAAATACACAAACTCGGGGGGCGGGGGGAATTTATCTTCTCCACCCTGGGACCTGGATTCAAAAGAGTGCGTTTCAAGGCAGCGAAAACTCCGGGTGCGTCTGGACGGGAGGCCCATACGTGCGAGACTTCCGCGTATGTACAACAAATTTGCATTTGAGTAGACAGGGCCTGTCTTGGGCTGAGTTCCAGGACTTACATCTGGCACTGCTGGCCTCAGAAACTCTCGAAGACCCCCCCCCCCAATGGAGGACGGCGCCCTTAGCATTCCCCCATACCGCCTATGCCCAGGGCCGGCCCTGTTGCACGCTCACTAACACTCCGAATTCTAACATCTCCGGATCTGAGTAAGACGTGGGAAGGCCTGGTTGTGATCACACGTGACACTGCACTGTACAATGAAACAACAATACAAGACTTTACACCTTTATATGAAGCATGGCAGCCAGAGCTCCGTCAATTTGAAAAGGTGGAAGGGAAATTTGAATCGGCCAATAGTACAAACTCTGTGGACATAACTTGTATTTAATGAATCGTCGAGTAAAGGTGTTACTTGGGACCTGGGTCTTGCGTTTGGGGTCTGACATAGTTTGAGCAAGTTTCATAACTCCGCTGCTCCGTTTGGAGGCGGTGACGTCAGCCGTGGCCGCGCGACTTGCGTGCTTTCTTTGTTTGGTTTTCCAGTGAAACGAACAGAAATGAAAGTGAAAGAGGAAGAGAGCAGGGTAACGCTTCGCCCCACGGCGCCGGCGGGGCAGAGATGACTCCGCTGTCGGGCCTGCTTCGCCTCGCCACACGCGTCTCCGTCGCGGCGGCCTGGTTCGTCCGCGGCCGGCTCTGTCCGCTGGTCGCGTGGCTGTGGCGCCGCAGCAGGCTCTTCTTGGCGTCGAGAGTGTTCACCCCCGCGGCCACGTACGTGCATTTGGCGGTGGGCTGGCGAGGGGAGCGCGGGAGCGCGAACGAGCCGGAGGTGACCGACGGAGGAGACGGAGTCGGCGAGACCCGCGTCGAGGAGGGTCGACGCGAGGCCGGCCCGGGGACCGCGGGCCCCGGGGACACCGACGGGGAGGAAGACGCCGCGCTGTACCGAGCCGATCCCGCGGACGAGTTGTACTGTGGGTACGACTCAACCTGGGAGGCGGAAGTGAGCGACGAGCGCACCCTCGCGGGGAGCTGGCGTCCCGCGGCGCCCAGACCCGTGAGTACCCCACGGGCCCCGGGCTGTTGGCTGTTAGTTTTTATTTTCATGATATCATAATCTAAACCTTAATCTCATGCGAGTAAATGGGTGGGGGGCTGGAGCCAATCCCAGTTGACATCGGGCGAGAGGCGGGGTTCACCATGGTCGCCAGCCTATCGCAGGGCCACATACAGAGACAGACAACCAATCAGTCTCACATTCACACCTACGGCCAATTTAGAGTCTCCAATTAAACTAACCCCATTCTGTGTGGGAGGACCCACAGTCCAAAGAACCCGGAGAGGGTACATGGGGAGAACATGCAAACTACACACAGAAAGGACCTGGTTGGTTCGAACCCTGAACCTTCTTGCTGTGAGGCGACAGCGCTAACCACTACACCACTACACCACCGTGCAGCCGTTGCTGGAATAGACTACCTTTTTGCTTTCTTTCTGCATGAGTATGATCAAAATACTTTGAATAAAAAAAACTGATCTTTCGTCTATTGTCCACTTACCAGTACAAGTTTAGCAGATTTGAAAATGCTGCGAGAGACATGTACAACTACAGGCACGACTACCCTGTAAGTACACAAACACACAAACACACACACTCACACTGCCCTACATTTAAAGGGATAGTTCAGTGATTTTGAAGCGGGTTTGTATGAGTTACTTATGCATAGTTTATATGTTACCTTGGCGCTTGAAAAAAATGGTTAAACGGCTGTTTAAAGCAGTGAAAAAAATACGTCCTCCAGCGTTCAATTGAACGGATGTTTATTTTTTAAAGACGTTTAGCGGTGTGGTCCCCTCTGCAACAGTGCGACTCAGACTCACACTACTTCCACTTCTCCTCCAAACTCCGTTAAATGACAAACGCTGATCCCCATCCCCATAAGCGAACATATTAACTATGCATAAGTAACTCATACAACCCCACTTCAAAATCACTGAACTATCCCTTTAATAAGTCCCGCCCACATTTTTTCTTTTATGTCATCCCACAGTCGCAGATCAGGGTGCAACCCTGGAGCCAGAACGTGCCCTCTGTGAGTACACTTCACACATGTTGACGGGATCTGCAGCAAGGGTGGTGCTTTCATTCATTTCAAAATAAAATTAAAATATCCGTGTTGTATAGCTGTAGGATTCATTTCCCATCTCTTTTGTTGAGCAGGACGACAAGCCTAATTTGTGTTTCTACCTCGGCAAGAAGCCCTCTTTACCTGACGGTAGGCCTACACCTTCTGGTACATTATACACTGGGATTTGTTTTATATATCAATTCAAATGAATTGACTTTTGGATTGCCATTTCTATTTGTGAGGTGTCTACATACACAATTTCCACAACGATTGGTATGGAAACTACGACAAACTGGAGTATGTACACACTTATATTCAATGGTAAGTTACTCTGTAACCAAAGATGGGATGTAACATGTTCAGTTCCCTTTTCATGAAATTAATATTCATTTTTATTTCTTCTTTCAAAGGTTGTTCCCACTGCAAGAACCTGGGATGAACAATGATGCCAGCACACTGACAAAAGGAGAAATTGAGGTCAGCTTCTGAAAAGCTACTTATGTGAAAATTTGCCAAGAAAGTGCCTCACGAGTCTTGACAGAAGTTCTACCTTTCCTGCAGGACTTTCTTGCAAACGGCACAGCGAGGGAAAACCTGCTGAGGTCGTACGAGCTGATGTTGGACTTCTATGGCATCATGTTGTGCAATGAGAAGACGGGAGAAGTCAAGAGAGCCTCACACTGGAGAGACAGATTCTGCAACCTGAA
Source organism: Scophthalmus maximus (assembly GCF_022379125.1). Taxonomy (NCBI): domain Eukaryota; kingdom Metazoa; phylum Chordata; class Actinopteri; order Pleuronectiformes; family Scophthalmidae; genus Scophthalmus; species Scophthalmus maximus. Next base: position 20,574,489 of record NC_061520.1, read on the forward strand.
CAAGTAAACTGTCTTCAACAATAGCAATAATAAAACATAAGCTGCTGTCAGACAAGCATACAGACTTTTTCAGAGGGGCTGTGAGAATGCAAATGTCAGCCCAATGTTCCTGCCTGGCCCCTAGTAACATTTTCCGCGATTCATGGTGGGCGAGTGGGCATCACCCTCTCACCTGAATGTTCTGGAAGTGTTCCTGCTCCTGTGAATGCATCTGACTGGGACGGTCTCCTGCTGCGTCCTTCTTATGTGAGCGGCAAACTCCGGAAAATTGTCTGAAAAAGTGGGTCGGATATTTTGCGGAGTGTGCCGTTATCTGAAAGTAACAAAAAGTAACCCTTCATTTGTTTGTCATTGACAGTCACACTCACAACAACCTGCGAATCACCCGCATCCTGAAGTGCCTAGGGACCCTGGGGTTTCCCCATTACCAAGCGCCCCTGGTCCACTTCTTCCTGATGGAGACTCTGGTCCGAGGGGAGCTGCCAAACATCAAAGACAGTGTCCTCAACTACTTTGTGTTCGCCGTCCTCGATAAGAGGGAACGCAGGAATCTCGTCAAGTTTGCCTACTTGAATTATGACCGTAAGGATGAGTTCGTGTGGTGCCCGCGGAAAATACAGATGATGTGGTCAGGGCTGTCGGCGTCCGAGCCAGGGGATGGAGATAAAAAAGACGGTTATGAATTATGAGTCTGAGTCATGAGTATCTGAGTCTAGACGACGTAAATGAAGCCAAAGACAAAGCAAATGAAACTGTCAAAGCAGAATCTCTTAACAATGTTGAAAAACCTGTCACCGGGCCCCGCAATGCTGATGAGTGATGACTGCAGTTACAATAGATTTGTCTTGGCGGAGGTGGTCACAAAGCATGACACGCAATTCTGCCAAATTAAATATTCAGTCAGAGCAGGAAAATACAGCTTCAGTTATGATGCCTTATCCAGCGATGCACATGCACGTGATCTTCACATATTAAACATTTTCTCACTAGTTCATACAAATGGTTTACACACCAAATCTGAAAGCCTAATTATGTATGCAAATGCGTTAACTTTTGTATTCAGTTTAATTTCTGGGATTTTAATCATATTTCACTCATTTCATTTCTCCTCTCTCTCTGTTACCATGTATTCATGTTTTACACAGTAAAAGTGCAACATTTATAGAAGTGCTTGTTCCTTGTGGAAAGGTGGGACACCACTCATTTAGGAAGCTTGTCCGTTTCACTGTGATTAATAAAGCTAAAACCATTGTTCCCAGTTCTTATTGTCTAAAATCATCATTATTTATTTTCTTATTCTGTACGTTAACACCCTGTTGTCGGATAAGTGCCCTCTCACTCTTGTTTTTATTCATAATTAAAAGAATTTTGCATATTGATCTTGATTATGGTCAAAAGAGTCAAATAACAGTTCTGTCCTCCTGGGGTTGCAGTTGAAGCCGAGTTGATATCATGCCTGAAACAGAGGGTAGATGCTATTAGAAATTCTGTGCTCAAGCCCGGTGCTATTGTCTTACTGCAGTATCAGTTTTGATCATTAAGAGATTTTACAAAACAAATATTTCTCCTTATCATATCTTTACTTTTTGTATGATTTCCTACATGTAAGGCATCTTTCTAGGCTTAGATTTAAAACTTTCATCACAACACAACGTATAAACATTTTGTTGGTGCTGAGATCCCACCTGTACTTGGGTACATGTAGATATAAACTGCAACTTAAGTATGATCTCTAGTCCAAAACTGATAAATGCTAATACGGAGGTTAAGATTAACACTAAAATTAAGAAATATAAAAGACAAACATACAGGTTATGCATTGGCATAGTGATCTGTCTGTCATCGTATAAGTGAACCACAGTGTGAAAGCAAAGAAATGAACTCACCGAAAACCAAATTTGTAATATTGTTCACAAAAATACATCATGCAAGATAAATGTCAAACTGGTTTTTATTAGTTGAACTGAAACAAACTCAAGACATGTCATTAACAACCACTGAAGGGTACATACTGTAAATAGTTGAAGCCTTGTGTTCAAAGCTGCTTGACATAAACACACATTGGTGTATCAACAGTGTTGCCCCTCCGTCCACGTTATCCATCTCAGATATATGGCTTTGATTTTCTCTACTTAGAAAAGTATGATTAAAAACATCAGTATATACACAAATATATTCATATTTACATATTACAAATGGTCTGTTAATCGGTTGCATTATTGTTTTTTTAACTGTGCTGACATGAGGGAGGTACATGTGATAGGACTCAATGACCTACTTGAAACATGTTCTAAACAAGTAACTTAGACGGCCTTCATTTTTTTTCTTTTTTTCAAACGTGATTTAAACAAACACAGGACCCTTAGGTGACAAAGATAATACAAACATTGTTTAAAGTGGGAACACAAGTGTGGAAATTTAACTAAATGCTGCGTTTACAGTGATGATTTCAACTGGTGAAAGATTTCAGAGTCTCAAAACAGTAATATAGTGTCTGTGAAACAGAGACTAGGACGTGCTTTTGTCTTTTTCTGCAGTTTTATCACCATCCTTGGTTGTGTTGTGTTTATTGTCCTTTCTCTCCTCTCTCTTTTCCCGGCTTCGGCTCTTGTCCCGACGATCTCTGCCCTTGTCCTTGTCCTTGTCCTTCTCCCTTTCCCTGTCACGGTCTCTGTCCCTGCCCCGATCTTTCCCACGGTCACGATCACGCTCCCGGTCTCGCTCCCGGTCCTTGCTTCTGGACCTATCCCGTTTTTTGTCTCGCTCGCGCTCACGGTCACGGTTCTTCCCTCTGTCGTGCTCCTTTCTGTCAGAGTCTCTTTCCCTGGCCTTGTCCTTTTCTTTGTCTCTCTCCCGTTCCCTCTTCTTGTCTGTCTCCTGCTCCCTGTGTCGCTCTCCCTCCATCTCCCTCTGCCTATCGGCCTCCCTCCCTCTGCTGCGGTCTCTCTCTCGGCTGCGCTCCTGAGCCCTGTCTCTTTCCCGGCTGCGCTCTTGAGCCCGGTCTCTTTCTCGGCTGCGCTCCTTAGCCCGGTCTCTTTCTCGGCTGCGCTCTTGAGCCCGGTCTCTTTCTCGGCTGCGCTCTTGAGCCCGGTCTCTTTCACGGCTGCGCTCTTGATCCCGGTCTCTGTCTCGGTTACGCTCTTGATCCCGGTCTTTTTCTCGGATACGCTCTTGATCCCGGTCTTTTTCTCGGTTACGCTCTTGATCCCGGTCTTTTTCTCGGCCACGCTCTTGATCCCTGTCTTTTTCTCGGCCACGCTCTTGATCCCTGTCTTTTTCTCGGCCACGCTCTTGATCCCGGTCTCTTTCTCGGCCACGCTCTTGATCCCGGTCTCTTTCTCGGCCACGCTCTTGATCCCGGTCTTTTTCTCGGCCACGCTCTTGATCCCGATCCCTTTCTCTGCCTCTGTCACACTCTCGCTCTCGGCTCCACCGTTTTCCCTGCCCCCTTTCCCATGGTGGCCTACCAGCATGGGGGACTTCCCGCTCTCTTTCCCTCCTGCGTTCCTCGAACAGCTCCATCACTCTCTCTTCCGGGGGTTGCAAGGGACCAGGATCAGGTTCCCTGTGCCCTCCTTCAAAGCGACTAAAGCGATCTCCAATGTGAGGTTCTAAGTCCTCATGGGTGGTGGTGCTGCTCCTCCTCCTCATTTCAGGAGAGTGACGGCGCCAGTGATCATCCCTGTGCAGATCTGGACTGTGGGCCCCTATGCGACTTGGGGGGCCTATGGGGGCCTCTGGAGGAGTTGGCAGTAGCGGCCCGCTGTGGCGTACAGGCCTCGCCTCATCTGAGAGCCTATCGAAGCGGTAGCGTTCTGATCCTCCAAAAGGCAGAGCTAGATGAGGTCTATTCTCCTGCAGCGGAGGACCTCTGTGTTCATCAAAAGATCCTCGGTGTGGTGGAGAGGAGAGTGGCCTGGAGCTCCCATACTGGTTATGCTGACTGAAGTGTTGTCCACTCATTTCTCCAATGGGAGGTCTTCTATCCTCATACTGCTTAGGTGGAGGTCCCCGGTATGCAGGACCTGGCAGGAGGCCCTGATTGTCTTTAAAGATATGGTGAGGATTTGGATTCTGGTCCAAATTAAGCTTGAAAGAGTTAGATGTGTCTTTGTTATACTGTTCTGCAGGGCCTCTGGGTTGGTCTACCAATTGGGGTTGGGTCCGGAGGTCACTGTACTGAGAGGGAGGGGCTCCCCTAGGCCCAGGGAAGTGTGACGGAGGGGGAAGCCTGTTCTCAAAGTGACCAGGGGGAGGACCTGTGAAAGGTGGACGGGGATCTCTATTTGCAGGGAAACTAAAAGGTGGTGGTGGTGGTGGACCCGAGAATCTGGGCGGAGGTAAGTTGTTTTGTCCATCATAAGTACGAGGTGGGGGAAGCCCTAGAGGGGGACCTAGAGGGGGACCTTGTTGTCCAATGGGTTGAGGGGGATGGGAGAAGTCAAACATTTGAGGAGGAGGACCTCTTTGGGCCACTGGAGGGAATGGTGGTGGTCCCCTGTGTGGCAGGATGTTCTGAGGAGGTGGTCTAGGAAGTGGCTGCTGCTGATGCTGCTGCTGATGCTGCTGCTGCTGCTGCGGCGGCAGTGGCTGGGTGCCTGGCCACTGGTTCTGATAGGGAGGGTATGCAGCCGGAGGTCGGCCATATTGCTGACTGCTGTCACCTTGCATCGGGGGAGGAGCACGTACAGGAGGAGGAACATGGATGGGCGGGAGAGGTCCCTGCATAGGAGGGGGCCCTGACATTGGAGGAAGACCTTGCATGGGTGGCGGCATAGACATTGGTGGAAGCCTCATCATCACGTTTTGTCCTCGCATCTGATGAGGTGGGGGGAAGTTGGATGGAGGGGGAATGTCAGCCTGATGTCTGTACTCACTGTCAAAGCCAGGTGCTGACATGTGACGCGACACGTGATGTGTCTCAATCATTGCCGTGCTCTGAGTGAGCACTGGGATTGTCGAAGTTATTGAGGCGTTTTCAGACTCCTCATAATAGCTTCTAGCTGGTGTATCTTGGCTATTCTCCTCATACAAGTCTTCACCACCTTTTAAAATACTGGCAGCGTTTGGCCAAATACTGTACTTGTCCAGCTCTGTTTCTGTCTCGACTGGCTCCGCTTTCTCATTTTTCACTTCTTTCTCATCCATGTAGTTGACCTCCATATCAGGTTCCACCTCCTCTCCTAATAAAGGAATTGACACCTCTGCCTTGTCTGACTCCATGAAGGGCAGGATCTCACCTTTCACTTCCTCTTGAAGCAGTGCTGTCTCTTCGCCTTGTGTCGAGTCAGGGAGTTCAGGAACTTCGGGCAGCAGTGGCTGTGAGGGAAGAGAAGAATCTGCCAACAGAGCAGATGTCTCCTCTTTCTCCTCAGGTTCATCAGTCGGTCTACCGCCGGCGGAAGCCTGGCGAGGATCCCTGCTCTGACGAGGATCTCTCCTCTGGTTGATCAACGGAGCAACGGGTGAAGACTTTACTAGTGCCTCCACCTGTTTGCCAAGCTGTAGTAGTTGGCTATTGGCCAAAAGGGATTTGGTAGGTTGAGTTAAGAGTGTGTCTGGCAGTGTCTGTGCGGCACTAGGTGTCCCTGCAGATAAAATTTGCTGATCTCCCTGTTTCTGGACTGTCTGATCCGCAATCTGTTTAAGGCTCTCCAGGATCTTTTGTGGATCGGTTTTACATTCAGCCACAGCCTTAGCTTGAACTGGGACTAAAGTTTTCACCTCTTCAAATATGGAATCATCCTCTGGGTCATATGCCACATCGTCAGCTTCACTCGTAACCACCTCGGGCTGCTTGGGGACTTCAGGTTTGCTTACTATCTCAACAGCCTTACTGGGCACATTGTAACCCCTACCGGGATCATACTCTTCTTCTGGGTCATATGGTCGGTCATCTTCATCCTCCTCCTCCAGCACCGTTTTGTCCTTAGGAATCTGTGAATACTGCTTCACAATGGGGTTTAGCATAGTAGCTGGTGGGATTGTGAGTTCTCCGCCCTGGTCAGATGGAGAGTTAGAAGCTTCTGAGTCCATTTTTTTTGTCCTAAAAAGAGTGTTGAGGATGGTCTGAAGAGGAGAGGCAGCTGCTGCAGCAGCAGCAGTAGAGCTGGATGGGGAGTCTTTGCCAGTGGTAGAAGATGTGGGTTGAGCTTTGACAGAGGACAGGAGGGAAAGGATTGAGGCGGCTGTCACAGTGCTGCTTGACGTGTCAGAGGAGCTTGATGGTGGTGATCCTGGGGGAGTTGTACTGAAGGGGATTTCTAGACTTTGCCGTGCGCTTCTCTCTGCTCTGACCGAGGGAGATGGCTTTTGAAGGCCAGTGTCATCAGCGTCTTTGGTTTGAATCTTGGACCGTTTCTCCTCAGTTTCCAATGGAGCACCAGCACGCTTTCTGTCCTTCTGGCAGATCAACAGCCCCAAGAGGAGGTTGGGGCGAGCAGGTTCAAGCCCTGTGAGATTAAAAAATAAAAAATAAAGATCAAGTAATTGTCATTGTCATTTGTACAAAAACTGTTGAGTATTTCTGACTGAAGCAATGAACCAGGTGAAATGAGAGCTTGTAGATTTTCCAAAATACATTCAGAAAGAAATATTAAATATAAAATCAAAATCTTTCAAAGGCAAGATTGTACTGTATACAACAAATGACAATTGTGACTATCTACATTTCAGTGATAGACGAGTGGGTTAGAGTTAGTGGTTTGAGAATTAAATTCATTTTTATCAAACATGCTGACATAAGCACCGGCTGCAGAGAAATCTTTGTAAACATCAGGCCTGAGTTGGTTATTGCAGTGATTAGTAGATGTTCTGCAAATAATAAAGATACAAACCAAAAATAAAACCACTGAATCATCAACTGACTAACTATAAGATGGCAAAAAAAGACTGAATTAAGACTGGAACAAATTATGAACTCTAATATTGTTCTGACTGATACAGAGTCAGATGCATAAATTGATCTCAATAAATTTGATTTGGGATCATTAACTCACTGTTCGGGGGGGGGGGGGGTAGATGTAGGAGTAGATATGTTTGAGATCCTCTGACATGGACAACTATGTACTTACCACAGCTGCAATTGCCATGTGGTACTGTTGAGTGTTGTATTGCCTGCAGAGCTCAGAGCTGCTGACTCTTAAATTAGGGGGGGACATATTTAAAAGAAATATATATTGTTTCAATCCAGCAGTGCAGCATAGTACAAAGTGACTGACAAGTTACCTCATAGCAATTTATGAATTGCACATGTATTCAATTTTGTTAATATCAAGCCAAGTCTTAAGAATCAACAGGCTGAGACTGGACTCAAATGGCACCAACCTGCGATGCAAACTTCCTTTATTAGAAATGTGTGATACAGACTCAGATACACAGCACGGCAGTGCACAGAGGTGTTAACCAGGGGACGTTCGACAAGAAGTGTGAGTGCCCCCTACAGTACAAACCCTTGAATCAAACAAGCTCTCATTTCAACTGGAGTCAAATGCAAAGAAGTACAGACAAATATACTCACCACGTGTACAACACAAAAATAGAGAAACAAATACAATTATATACATAGAAATATTTGCGCGTCCCTGAAACTGCTTACCTGGCCCATCAAACGGTAATAGTTTGGAGGGTAAAGGGTCCTTTGAGCCCAGTGGGATGAGATAGAGGTCTTTGATGCGGCGGTTGTTGTTATTGGCCACCACACCGAATCTTTTCCTGCTGCTAAAGTAAGAGAAGAGAGACACGTACGCCACCTCCTCTTCCTCTGTAGCTGGATGGAAGCGGATCAGACACAGCTCCTGTGAGCACAGGCCAAAAAGAAAAAAGAAAAAGCACAATTTTCAGTATTCTAGTGATGCAAGGCTATTAAAATTAAAATGGTGAACACTCGTCTATGAGCTAATCCTCTCACAAACCTTGGAGAGCGAAGTCTTCAGCTTCCCAACATAGTCCCACACTGTGTTTGGAGGTATTCGTCCTCCAATATGAATGGTGTCTGGCAAATCCTGCAGAACGTCAACAGAACTATGAATGATGTTTGACATCATGAATAAGTCTTCCAATTCGAATTTAACCCAAAAATTAACTGACCTCCTTCAGGTGTTCAAAGGATCCTGACACCAGGTAAGCCTTGGTCACAAACTTAGCCACCATATGCATGTTGATAAATCCTTTCCAAATCTTTTCTTGCCCATGGAGGAAAATTGCCGTCTCACCCTCGGGAGGCTCAGATGAACTGCAAAACAAAAAACCATGTTCCTTTTAGAAAAAGTCAAAAGCTGAATCTCGTATTAGGTTTATTGAATCCAGAGTCCTACTTAAGAAGAGAACATTACCCTGGAGTTTAAAAAATAAATACTACCACTATACTGATATTACACACCTTGTTTTCGATGACTTGGAGGCAGCCGTTGAAGATGGTGAAGCCGGGGGCATCGGCAGTGGCACTTTAGGTACAACCTCCACTGGAGCAATAACAGGAGCAGGGAGTGGTTCTGCTAAGTTGTTGGTGGGCTTTTCCGGAGCAGTGTAGGTGACAGTCACACTGGAGCTGTGCCTGGCCATGCGTGGGTCTCTGCGGGTGATGCTGACACAGGAAACGGCGGGGGCGACAGGTGTGGGGGCCTGGGCTTGGGGCGCCAGCCTGCTGAGGTCCTCCTGGTAAAGCTGCTGCTGCGATTCAGTGACATCCATGTTAGACTGGTAAGACAGAGGGACCGGGTGTTGGTAGGCTGAGGGGTCTTGGTGCTGGTTGACCACGGCGTCCTGTGATTGGCCCACAGAAGAGACATCGTCGGACCTGGATAAATGCAGCTCTTGTCTCGAAGGCCTAGTTTCAGGCTTCTTAGTCAGTTTGGCTTTCTTAGATGCTGGCTCATCTTCCATCCTCTGACCTAGTGCACAAGAATAAAAAAAAATAATAATAAAATGATCTGCTACATAACAAATGATTCAAAAGATTGATTTTTTTACTTCATGTCTGACTCTTATGTACCTGTGCATATTTTACAGTTGAGGTCAAACAGATGAGTCCTGTGTTCTGAAGTGGTGTCTTTGAGCATGTTACTGAAAATGTCTGGCATGCTGCTGCCACTGCCCCCCTCGCCAGCAGAGGACTGAGCTGAGACGGGCTCGTCTTGGTCCTGACGACACAGAAAAGAGGATCACAGTCAAATATATTTCAGTCACTTCACATCCATAATTCTTCATCACAGTGTATTTTGCGCATGGTCTATGCAAGTAGGCTTAGTGCCAAAAAGGTGGTTAAGGAAGATGGAGCTTCAGAGAGAAAGGAATTTACATTGACGAACAGGACAGTTGGCAAGATAAACAACCTGTGAAGTCTTGGCTACTGTTTATACAACAGCCAGAATTCACAGTTTGTGCATCAAGGCACCCAATGTGTAAGTGAAAGGTAGTAAAAGCAGGAAAAGAAGAGCATGCCACCACTTACTGCAGCGGAAGCCATGCGAGATGAAGCAGTGGAGGCAATACATACATCTGCATCGGATGTTGGTGGAGCGTCTTCGGCATCCATGCTATGGGAGCTAGAGTCATGCCTGTTGCCCAGTCTGGACTGGCCTGAATGAACTCTGGGGGACTGGGCCTACAATAGACAACCATACAGTATGTTACTATTTATTCTTCTTGTTGAACGTTTAAATAAAAACAGACTGATTGCCCAACACGGAGCTCTCTGAACCTCATCACTCCACTCGTGTTCCTCATTTAATTAAGAGAAGAAACACTTACCCCGGGAGCGTCAGGTTTCCTCCACTCAGAGATTTCTTTAGAAAGCAACTCCTCGGCGCTTAGTCTCACCAGTCTAAAGGGACTAACCTCACCACCCACAACCCTGTAGAACAGGCCCTGGGACAATCATAGCACACCGTCATTCAACGTCTCAACATGAGGGAAATCAGAAAATCACAGACATATCCACATGGACAAAACTCTAATAAAAGACAAAAACTAGATTTGTACTTCATTTGAAATATATATACTGCATGGCATTCCTATGGATGACTCACTTTGTTTTTAGGATCCTTCAGGTTGAACATGAGGGACCTGTATTTGTTCTTGTACTTGCTGTCGGTGCTGAGGCAGATGTTGAACATTTCCTTCTCAATTGCAACTGCCAGCCGTCCCACCTCACTCTCGGTCATTTTCAGGTCATCGCTGTCGCTCACCCTGGGGGGTTAGGAACACGATACAGAAATGTGTATAGTCAGGGATTTAGAAACAATAAAAGGTATCCTGAACGAGAGTGGGACACTCACCTCTTAAAAAGGATGTCGGTGAGCGAGCGGCGGATGTTCTGTCTCATCTGGTTGTTGGGTGGAGGTGGCATGGTGGACACAGGAGCCGCCGACGAAGGTGGATGCGAGTGTCTGGATGACGATGAGTGGCTGGAGGGAGCTGAGGAAACTTTGGATGATGGGACTTTAGGGGACGAGGAGGACTGACTGTGGGATTGAGTGTCCTTCTGCTGTGGCTGCTTCTTAGGAATGGTGAAGTTGGACTTGATGACTCTCAGTGCTCCCGTGACGTGGATCGGACCCCGAGGGTAGGACGACGAGGCGTGGGCAGGCGACGGGGCTGGTTTCTTGGACTTGGCTGCAGGTTTACTGGGGGGCGTCGCAGGTTTCTTGGAAGTCTTCGAGCTGGATGCTCTAAGGTTAGGCTTCTTGCCCTTCGGGGAAACCTTTGCTGCTTTAGTGGACGGGGATTTCTTGTTTCCTTTGACTGGTGTTGCAGATGCTGGGGAAGGCTTCTCAGGAGCCGCGGCTGGTTCCTTCTCTTTCGGTTCCTTCTCACTCGGCTTCTCCTCTTTGGGAGGGGCTGAAAAATCAAAAACAAAATCCAACATTTTAAAAATACGCAATCATACAATGATCAGCGATGTAGTGCGCCAGTACTTAGTAATGTATACACATTACAGGTAATCACATTGCATTTATAATTCAGAAAGTACAATGTTATATTTTTAAAAAATCCATATAATAGTGAGGTGACATTTTATCAATTTCCCAGTTGACAAAACTCAAATAATCAAACCTGAAATAGAAGAATTAATAATGAAAACCTCCCTTAGGTGACACACACAGAGTTGACATGACTTTGAACACATTGCAGACAACATTGTAAATTAAAGGTCACAGTGAGCAGACCAATGGTCCCTTATTTGCAGCAGTGAGCGCAGATGCACTATTTATGTAGGTCCATTTCAGTTTTTCTTCGGTCCTTCCTCATAAGCAAACTTGTTTCTCAGTACCCATTGATCCTAAAACAACTCTCAGAAGACAAGCTTCTCTCACTTGGAAAGACATGCAGCGTGACATGAATCGCAGCCCCGTGTCACAGACTACTAAAGCAGAAGTAGACTAACACTGCATGTCAGAATGAAAAAGGAAAATGTCATTTGGTAATAATTAAGTGGTTGATTACACCAAAGGCTATGAATATAAAACGTATTTATATCACAGACCATCGAATGATTATGGGATGAACTCTGACCCCACATGCAACTACACCCAAGTTTTGCTAAAAAATTCAGTCATTTGGATAAATCATTAAAGTACATGAATGAATTATATTCACATAAAGTTAATAATGAATTTATCAAGCAATATTCACCAAGACAAATATGTCAACAATACTTCTCAGATCATTCTTCAAACTGTCATCTGCACTTACTAATGCTTCAGCTGTCATGTCTAAGTGGCATATTAAAGCTGCTGTTTTAAGCATTAACCCCACTTGAACATGAAAAAAAACTATGGACACCTAATGCATAAACCACAATGATTTTGTTCAGAGCAACATTTCTGAGACCCAAAGCAACCAACATCAACCCATTTTTCTGAGAATCATAGGGTTTCACAATAAAAAATATCACTCAGCGAGAAAATTGGCTGTGAATGAGAAAATCAATTGGCCATAATTGCCTCACTGACAATCAACGGTCATCCTACTTTCCTGGCCGGACGTGATGCACTTATATTACATTAACATTGCATTTTCCATTCAATCAATACCCTAATGCTGCCTTCAATGACCCCTTATAACGAGAGGCGAACGAAACTGAAAATGTCCAATTTTCACTGCAATAAACTTTTCCCCCGTCAACTTATTTCAAAATCTTATCAGGTGAAAAATGTGAGAACAACATCCAAGGTTGGCTCTCCCTCTTCTGAGTCTGTGCTCATCCCTGGTCCTCCGTCTTCTGCTGTGGCCCTTCTGAACTCGTCTGCAATTTCCCTGGGTGCTCGGCTCTGGACTGGTCTTTCGCAGCACCGTGGACAGAGCGGCCACGCAGGTTCCGGCACTTCACCGTCTGGGGGCTCTTGACGGTCACAGCTCCACATTGTGTGCAGATAAATCAGTTGTATATGCTCGTCTGCGCTCAAGTGGTCAGGATATCCTATGGCAAGCCAACACTGCTCACATAATCAATTGAGGCATCGGAAAATATGTTATATCACCTTTTATTTTAAAGCCAGTTTCCCTCGAGAAGGGATGCATCGTATTCAATATGAATGAAAAAACTTAGAAAAATGTCAGTTTGTTAGCCACAATCCTATGGGCAGGAAGAAAAAAAACAAGGTTGGGCTTAACAGCTGATATGATCAGCTCAACATGAGTTCGCTTCACTGGTCCAATTCAACATTGGGGAAGACTGAAACACCTACCTGTCGGAGAAAGGGAGGGAGGCACCTTTTGTTTTTTGGGACCAACAGCTGTGGTGATGAACCCGGGAAGTGGAGACTCACACAGGCAAATCAAGCAGGTCATTTGAATTCACGCAACAAACAAAGGCGCGCACACACCATCCCATTCATCACATCTCATAAAGCATCAGTCTGCTGACGGCTCTGAATTTGAGATTAACCTCCATTTGTCTCTACCATGTTCCTTTACAGGTTTTCATCTACAAACCTGTATATGGACAAGGCGCTTCAAAGGGCTACTCCTCAGATTTAGTATTAAAAAAAAGAGGTCAAATCAGTGGAGAAGAGACCAAGGTGTCGTAGCTTTTAGTCCAGAGATCCAAAAATGCTGGATCCTACAATTCACATAATGCCTGAATCTTTCCAACCACTGCATCGAGTTTGTAACAGGCTCACTGTTGGAAGCCAAGGCACAGCTGAGACAACCCTGATGACATCATCAGTTTCTCCGACTTCACAAAGCTACTGCGGAGCCAAAGAACACACTGTTTACCTGTTCCCAGAGGCTGAGTAACACTGCACTTTAGCTAATGCAATGATTTGGATGTGTGGGATGTACAGATTGCCCCTTTCAAAATAAATGTCTTTTGGATTATTGAATACTTACCCAGAGCCAGGAGAGACACTTACCTTTGCACAGCTGCCAACATTTCATTGAGTAACAAACTTTACAGTGAATAAACTCAACACCTTCCAATGCAGTCAAAGGTCTAGTGTACAAATGAGTTCATGTTCTTCCCCCGGATGCACGGATCATTTCTAAATGACGTTGGCAGGACAGGGACCACATTTATCAAGGAATAACAACGATGTGGTTTTCGACAACAGCTTAAGACCATCAAAGAGATACATACACTTTTTGTTTAAAACTGTTGGTGATATGGGTGTAGTCTTTTCTGGTGTTACTGCAATGTAATTATGGTCGCTGGACCAGGACGCAGTGGCTGGCGGGGGCGGGTGTTCCTCAGCATGCTCATCTTCATCATCCTCCTCATCTGGATCAGGGCTGTAGTCTTCGTCAGAGTCAGACTCGTCCCGAGTCGTCTTCTGCGTCTTCTTCCCACCAGAGGCGCTCCTCTGCATGGACAAAAGAAACATACATTCAGGCCTTTTAGCAAAAACACAGTGAGCATGGTTTGATCAACTTGTTTGGCTTGTAATCTCAGAATAATAATAAGAAATGATTGACTGAGTCTTTGGTCGTCCTGCTCTCCGTATGGTCTTCTCTAATCACAGTGTGCACAGTATAACTAATGGAAATTAACCTATTGGCACTTCTGAACACTCCCCAGACTGGCATCCTCTTACACTGTACTGCAAGAAGCATCTGAACTTCTGTAAACGTAGACATATTCCTATTAAAAAGCTACACTGCGGACCTAATTATTCTTGGAAAGTACATTTTACTGGTCTGGGCCGCTGCGCCAAAAAACTTGCCGTCAGGACCTTGCATGAGAGAGCAAGTTCACCACGGTCTGGGCTTTCTTCAAATAGTCGTTCTTCAAGTTTAAACACCATGAGGATCGTCTCCTTGACCACACACATCACTGGAAAATGATGCCAGATCACAATTCATTTAGGATTAAATATATCTCTTCAGTGCATCATTGTTTTCTCACTCCCCAATCCTTTAAAAGCTCAAGTTCAGTCCACCAGAGTTCTCCGATTAATAAGACAACAGCATGTTTAATACTGCTATGGTCACATTGAAGAGGCATTGGTTTGCAACAACTGGAAAATAACCTCAGAAATGATTTAACTCAAGACTAGGACTATTGACTCTTGTGGGAAATCTAAAATGCTGTCGGGGCAAAATTATATTACTATCATGAAAATAAGAGATACACAATGTGAGCCCCAAAGTTATAGCAAGAATGCTGCTATATACTGTAAATATATAGTCTAATAACTATAAACATAAATGGTACAGGACATTAGAAATCCAGATACTGTGAAGGCATAAACATGTTTAAACTGCACAATGACAGTTTGTAATTTAACTGTTGTATAGAATAAGTATTAAAAGTTTAAATAAAGTTCATTCAGATAATTCTGTTAAATACTGTTACACAATCACTACGGTGTACGGGAAAACGATTCACTTTCACAATCCATGGCGATGCTTCTATAAAACAATTTGACATTCAAAAAGTCAAACTGTAACTCAAGTTATTCATTTTGACGCCAACCTGTGAAATCTGAAACTAGTGGCCTCCCACGAAGGTTAACAATGGAGTACGGATTACGTGTGTTACATGGATTCATTGTTTGGTTTTACAAAATCAGACAATTTTAAGTTGCTAACCTGCAGCACCTGCCAGTTACCACGTTCATTCTTTTTGATTAGCAAGAAATCCTGACACTGCCAAGACTAATCCTACAATGTTTTAAAAAATTCCAAACTAAAATGACTGTAAAACCATACTTGTCACAACGGTTCCCTAAATGTTGTGTGCATGTATGTATGTATGTATATATATATATAAATATATATATATATATAATGTAAATGATTATTATGATTCAAGTCATCCAGAGACAGGGCACACACTGCAATCCAGTGGTGGATGAGACTAGTGCTAAGCCACACTAATAATAGACCAAACATTCAGCAAGCAATACAATTCTCTTCAGGAAATTATAACTAGAATGTAGTCAAGATATGAGATTAAAAAAATTATATCTATATCACTATGACACAGATTGTTTGGCAGCTACACACAACTTCTAAGAAAGTGCTCTCCGTTTTCGTAACAGACATTATAACTTGTAGTCGTCTACTGCCCACAAGTTTTCCTCGTTAGGTGAAAGGCACGAACGTTCCTGCTTTCAGGACAAAGACCATCGCTTCAGGTGGTCCAAGTTACCTTTGGTGTGGACTTGGTTTTCGGAGCCTCTTTGATGTCAGTGATGGACTTCATAGTCGCGGCAGCGTGTCTCAGGATACAGTCGTTTCCACAGTACACAGAATCTGGCTGGGCGTTATTCTCGCAGCCTGGACCGATACATTTGGGAGAGGCGGAGTCCTCCTGAGGCTTCGGCTTAGACGTCTTCTCTGGCACCTCCGCTGTTTGTGATGTGTTCACCTCCACATTGGACGCCACTTTCTGCTCAATGTCTGGTGATGCCTTCTGCTCTGCTGCGGCCGCTGCTCTCTTCTCCACCACGAGTGCCACTCTCTGGTCTGATTTTGGCAGGGCTGAGTGCTGCAACGCCTGCTCCAGTTCAGTACAAAATAAGATACACAGCTGATGGCAAGGGATCTCAATGAATTTACTATTCATTTTATTGCTGGCAACAGTAATTTGTGAAATCGTGAAGACCAATTATTTGTTTAGCTGCTTTGTGCTGAAATGCCTTCAAAACATTTTTGTCCAGAGATTTATACTTGGTAAATGTCATCAAGAAAGCAGATCTGGAGACAATGGCCTCTGAATTTTGGGTCTGAATCTCCATTCTCGAAAAAATTTAAATTAAAATATGAATAACTCTATCACCCATTTAGACTCAAAATACAGAATGAAGGATAAATAAATACAACTCTTAAGCCCTTTGACAGACTGTTAGCATACTATAGCATGAAATATGAATCAAAACGTTCACCGTGGCATCATAATTGATAGTTTTGATTACGCAGAAAACACTTAACACACAAGTTAAAGTACACACTGGATAATATGTTCACCAACTCAGACAATGATTTGCGAGCTGTACTCGTATAGACAGGGTTACTTAAAACATTTAGGTTGAGATCAGTTGCAAGGACCTACCGGCTGAAAGATCTTTATCTTCTTTTTCCCAGTTGGATTAATAGCTTTCTCTATTCTGCCTTTGATGCCCACATCCTCTGATACAGTTCCAGTGGATGTGGAGGACAGGGCCGCTGCCAAAGCCTGAACAGCTGAAGGACTGGTGTCGGCTCCACTCATATTTGCTTTCTCACCGGTTGCAGACGAGGTCATAGCAGAAGCAGTGGGAGAGCCAACGTCAGTTTTGGTCTTCCCAACCTCTGTACTTGTTGAGAGGACAGATGTCGCGGGCCTGACCACCTGGTTTTTCTTAGCAGTGCAGTTGGGGCAGATGTAGTCCTCCCCATTTCTCTCCATCAGGCGTCCACGGGCCTCGGTGATGCCCACACAGTCTCCGTGGAACCACTCCTCACAGCGGTCACAGCAGATCATAAACCTGGAGAGCACAAGACATCTGTTAGGCCATTTTCCAAAACAATGCTCAACACAAACAGCTCAAAATGGAAATCTGACACAGCATGTGGTTGGTTACATAGGACCGAATGGTTAGTTACTTCAGATGGTTTGTTACACATGATCATATGGTTTGTAAATCTATCTGGCAGGGCTTTGTTGCAAACCATTTGGGGAAAGGCAGGCACTCATAAAAAATATTGGCAGGTGATTGGACAAACCATTTTTCTATCACGGTTGCTGAAACAAGTCGGGAGAACAGCAGAAACATTGCTTCCATAGAGAAAACGCTTCAGTGTCACTCTTTGCGCTTCTTTTGATTTAGAACTTCTCTCCAGTTCTGATATAACCGACAGTATATTAGCGCTTTCCATAAATCCGACTGTCGGCCAAATAGCGACTTCTAATTTATTACTTATTACTAATAAGTCTAGTCGGCTACTTTCTCACCCTCTTTCCTTGATTAGTAACCAGGACCATTATTTAACTCGGCTGCAGAAGATAACATGCTATTATTTTTAGGCAGCCTCATTTACACTTGAGCATTGCCTTAGCGCTTGATGGTAGCCATGCCCAACACTTGGTACTGGCACGATCTCCAAAACGACAACAATCAATCACAATTTCCAGCTTGGGACAAAAATCATTGCCGGCTTCCGTGCTCAGGTACCACGCTAGTACGCTGCTAAAGAGAAGTACGCAGGAAAAAAACTCCACGACCAGATGAACAAATACCATGTTCACTAACTACCTCCTCTCTCCAGGTTCATTTTGACATTTGATATCTGGCGGAACCTGTAGCAGCATTGACGTGAGTTGATTGGCTAGCACCAGCGCTTGAGTAGCTTCAGTAGTTTGGCAATGCATGACATCACTTTGGCTGTCGCACAAATTCGTAACGCCATTGAAGCAACTCTGGTTACCCAGTAACTGCCTCAGAGACTCCTATTTGAAAAAGATGGGCCACCAGCGCCTCCAGAAGTAGATGACGTGGATGACTTGCATTGCCTTGTATAATGGCCGATGTTCAGTCCTCAGATGCAATGTGAGGTTTGCGAGGTTTCCCAGCATCACATTAATTACCATGCACAGTGGGAGCAGGGGACTACAATAAAGCAACTGCGCGAAACATTAAGTTAAAGTTATTTTATGTTTAGTAAAAAAAAATTGTATAATGATCTAATTATGGTGGGACATATATACATATATATATACTATAGTTTGTATCATGCAAACATTGCATATGCATCCCCCCAGGACATCTTTTGTTGCAGTGACACCGTAGTCAGTTTGACTCTGCGGTGGGCGTGACGTGATGGTGCAACCCCTGGTACAACAACCTTAACGGCCCAAGACGTCACCCCGTTCAAAGTGAATGAACATTTTTACCGTTTAAGCCTCCGACGTGCATGTGCGAGTGCTCAGTTAGAGAAAGGCCCTTGTTTCTATTTCCGTTTGACTGACATATTTGAATACCAAGCCTGTTTTTAATCCACCCCTGTGCTTTATCAACCCACCTGTTCAAAAATCAAGTTTAAAATTGATTCAACCGTTCTGTTCACAGTCTTTTGACAGTGAACAGCAGCAGCAGCAGAGGGAGGAGGACGGGAGGAAGGCCTGATAATGACTCATGTCTGTGTTCTTCTCTCTCTAAACTTAACTCAGGAATATCCTTTATCTTACCGAGATGTGTTTTCAGTGACACAATTAATAGTGACTTTACTGTTGTGAAGATTACTGTTGCTGCTCTAGAAACAGTATTTAGTTGTAATGTCAGATGCTCCAGATCGCATTTAAAAAATAAAATGATGTAATTGAACTTCCTGCAATAAGATATATAAATATTTTCTCCAGATCATACATTTAATCCATGATTTATATTTGTTTTTACCCTGTCACAGTCTTTTTCTCCTGCTTTGTGTGTAAGAAATTGAAAGTTCCATCTTAACTTTCTAATTCCTTATTCTTATTTACAATAATTCACTGCATGTTAGCATGGGGGTATTTCGGGGGCAAGCCCCTGAGCTGGCTGGCTCATCCATATGCTTTAACAGCCTCTATGGAAACTGCTACAGGAGCCACTTGTTAACAAACATTTGCTTTTCATTTTTGTCACACAAGAGGCATTTATAGCAGCCAGTACTTCCTCCCAGCTTGGACACAGTGTTGTCCAAACCACTTTGGTTTTGCCACAAGCAAAAATCTTTGGGCCTGTGGAGATGGATTCTTGCTTGCCAAGACAATAGGTTATTATACTTCTTCGGGGCAGACAGGACGCTACTCTGACTCGCATTTACAAAGTGACAAGAGGGGGATGCTTGGATAGGGCCAGCTAGTTAGCATGCCAATTCCATTTAAGGAAAGTAAGTGATAGAAAAAGAAGCAAGAAAAGAGTTAACGTTACCACCACTGGAGACATTTACTAATGAGTAAAGGAATTAAGTCTGATGCTGAACTTGCAATTTTTCTACAAGAATGCTGTTAATGCTAACATTGGCAATGTAACAATAGCAATAACTTAACACAACCCCTTAAGAATGAAAATGACAATATAATTAACTCAATGTCAAAAAAGAAAAGTTATAATAAATTTCACTTGCACATCATCATCATCTTTTAAGCAATCGTGAATAGTAACCCACAAATAATGTCACAGTTAATTAAAAAAATACCTTTTGTTGTGTTTCTGACGACAGATGCAATAAAGGGCATTGGGGTCGTATCCTCCTTCATCAGAGTCAATGGATGATGAAGATGAAGACGAAGATGTTGACGAGTCATTCTCATCATCGATGTCCTCCTGCATCTGGGGGTTGCCAGGCTTTCCAGCCGCTTGGGGAGGTGTAGGTAAAGCTTCCCTCTTGACAGGAATGTTGCACTTGTTGGCAGGAGCTTTAACAGGGGTACTGTTCTTATTGGCTGCCTTCTTTTTGTTGACATAGGTTCTGATTGGTCCACGTTTTACCACCATTGCAGCAGGCTGGTCTGCACTGTCCTCGTCAGATTCCTCGTCCGATTCGGCTTCGTCACTTTTCTCCTCTTGTTCGTCTTTCTCCTCGGCAACCTCTTTCTGCTCAGAGTCCAGCTCTGGCGGACGCTCTGCAGTGTTGGTAGTCCCTACATCTTCGGGCTTGGGGTCATTCTTTTCATCTTTGTTCTCCCCATTGTTATCCTGTAACTGGTCTTCCTTGTCATGATCTCTGCTCTCCTCATCATTCTCAGAGCTGCCCTCATCGTTGGCTGTCGCTCCACCACCCCCTCTCGTCTGCCTGCCACCACGAGTTTGCCTTAGAGTCTGCTTCCTTGTGCCACTTCTCGTCCTCCTCTCCGGGGACTCCACCTTGTCCTCTACAGCCTTGGTGTCTGAATTACCATCGAAGCTGGCCTCTGAGGCGGTCTCTGCATCAGTTGGGGTTTGGGAAGGAGGATCTCCACTTTCCAGACTGGGGGGGGCGCTCCTTCTTAGCCCTCTTTTGGCAGTCAAGAGGAATTCTTCAAGTTTGTCCGTACGCTTTGACTGCCTGCCACTACGCCGTACAGGACAGCGGCTTTCAGAGCTATTGGTTACGGCCTCCACCGGCATTTCTCTCTTTGCAACAGTGGACTGGCGGAAACCCCAAGTCTTCTTTAGCTCACTGTTGGCCTTGGATGATTTCTCTGGTTCCTCTAGTGTCTCTTTAGATACATTCTCGCTTTCAGTTTGAAAATGTTCCTTCTGTTCGCTATCCCCTTCTTCAACATCTGCACACAGAAAATCAGAGCAGGCTGAGAAAAAATCATGGCTTGCAATAAACAGAGTGCAACATAATAACACTGACAAGAAATTACTGATTTTTTTTTTTGCCATACATATATATTAAAAACCAATTTCAAAATGTTTGCTTGACCTGGATTTGACCCTTACTTACCCCTAATTTTCACCCATATACAAAATCAATCAAAGATTACAGAAGCTGACACCACCATTGTGCCCAGTTAATGCTACAACATCCCCACCCCTTTCTCGTGAAGGAAAAGAAGCTCATCCAGGGTACCTTGAGAGCAGCTATCCATACGGTCCTGGCTCTGCTCTGGCACAGGAGCTAGAGAGAGCTCAGGGCTCACATTCTCATCCATAGATGATGGAGTCAACCACTACTTTCAAACTGAATGTCTAAAGTTAAGAGAAGAAAACAAGAGACCAGCTATGAATCACTCTTTTCAGTTCATAACATGACAAAAGCTGAGGGTGCAAGGGCTACAAGGTTTTTATTCATTAGCCAGTATAGGGATATCTCAGAGTGTTGGAAAGAAAAAAAATAGTTGCTTCTGTTACAATCTTGCTCCGAAATAGTGTTAAAAACACGAGAAATGTTGTTGTGCAATACACTAGCTCAACAAATGTAGCTGCTATGAATGAGGGAAAGACACAATACAAAGAGGAACACCAACAGAAAAATGTAAGAGGCATTAAGTATCAAAGAATTGTTGTAGAACAGCCTTCACTGTCAGTGCTGAGTGGTCATAGAACTGTACAAAATCACTTTTTGTTGTCTATGGAAATGTTTGTAATAGAAGATTAAGAAAGTATTAAATTTCTGAATAAAAATTTTATAAAACTGCCTGGGTCTTACATTACACAGCTTTGTAAATAGGGTCAAATTGTATTGCTTTCTTCTAGTATAGATTTCTTCAGTCTGTAAAAACTTTTGCCTGGATTATTTTGTATGACTGTGTGAAGTAGGTTGCGCAGTAGCATTTTGTAATTACGGCAGTGTACTTGCAAAAGTATAGGGCAGATAGTTACTTCTATTACAAGTTTCTCACTCAGAGGGAGCGACCGCAGCACCTGCTGTGTATAGTCACATCATGTGCGTGTCCTCTCTAGTCTAAGGCGAGAGATACAATTGCTTTTAACCATGCATAAACATCATGACCTGTGTCCATTTGGTGCACTGGTAGTGCACATCCTAAGAAATGAACGGGGGGCTAGGGGTTTCTGTCATGATATCGGAAGTAACCATAGGCTACCCTCCTCCAGCAACGCTATGATATTATGTACAGAATGGAAATCTGGTAGTTCTATATGGTCTGATTTCTGTGGTTTGCCCTCTAGTGGAATGCTCCAGTAACACGCGCAGTAAAAGGGTAGTACACAGCAAGTATGTGAACAATTGCACTCAGAACACATCTGGTTGTCTACACAAACGTGTGGCTGAAAAGCAAGTGTATCTTCAACCTAATGCTGCAATTTAGTATCATAATGCCATGTAAAACTCCCACAGAACATAAAAATGATACAGAATTTTATTTAAAATAAAAATGTTTATTGCTTACTAATAAAATATAAAAATATCAATATTTGGTATTTAAACCAACAAACCATTATAAATTATATTATAAAATGAAACGTGTCTTTGTGTAAAGTCTTACTGCAAATAAGAATTAAGAAAAAATAAACTTCATTAAGGACTCTCCTGGGGCAAATCTGTTATTCATTAATTCAAGAGAAAATGACTGTACCTGCAGTTCAGCGGTGATGGGTGGCAGAGGGCGCCTTCAAACCAAACAAAGTCTTTGCAGCAGCAATCATCAGTCTTGGTAAAACAAATTGGATCTGCCAATAAGAGAAAAACACCCGTTAGGACAACCGCTGAAAGGCTAAGATAAAACAACAGTTAAGATAATAAAACGATACCAAATAAAAATCTGGTTATTTTTTTAGAAACTAAACAGGTTTACTCAAACTGAATATTTCCAAAATATGTGCACTCAATTAAAATGTAAACATTAAAAACAAAAAAAGAGTCAAACATACATTAATTTGAATGTACTTTGAACAACACTGTTCAAAGTAACTGCAACCAGATCGAAGAACAGAATGTGAGAGGTTGTGCAAATACGGTTTGAATTGTATTACATCTCCCGGTAGTAGATCATTTAACATACGCATGCATGTGTATACAATTAAGTCTATCATAGTAAGATCGGCTTTTTGTGTTATTCACACTGATTCATTGATGAGCCGTGCACACTGCACCGTCAACACCGAGGACAGAATCCACCCAAAGACTGGAGGCGATCGAGCACTATTCGTCCGCCGGCTTGCCCGTGGTCACGACACCGTGCCACGTGAAGGGGGCTGTTGCCAGGAGAGGTGGGAGGGGCCCGGCGAAAACAATGATTGCGTATATTTTAAACATTCTGGCAAAGCGACAAAACCCACTTTCATGTGCAGATTCTGCAAGACGTCATGTCGGCAGCGGTGCACCGCTTTTTTTTTGTCGTTCGCATCTGTAGGTTGTTGCTCGACGCCGGAGGGAGCAACGCCGCACACGGCCGTAGTGCGCATGATGTATAGCTCACAACTCCGCATCACAACCACGCGTTGATATCGAACGCGAATGGGCTCGCGCGACCTGAACACATGTACGAAACGCGTTCAAATGGGGAAATATATACATATTTCCTTTTAAAAACTACCATTACATTCTGCACATCCACGACGACGGCCGCAAAGCCAACACGCTATCGAACCGCGAAACAACTAGCACATCTACCGTCGGCTAGCGTGACAACCATACACATGAATTTGGATATGAGGCGGGGACGTGTTGCGACTCTGTGCATGCGCTTAAGCACACCTTTGTTCCAGCGCATCGATTCAATTCAAAAAGAAGGGATCGACGGGTTGCAGAACGTGCACCTGTAGCTAGCGAGCCCTGGCTCAAGCTAATAGCCACCACGAGCACGGACATGCTAACAGCGGCCAAGACCTAGCCGTTAGCCGTTCAGATAACCGAACGGACAATTGCCAACGTCACAAGAGACATTTCATATTTACCAATAAGCCATGACTGACTAACTAACCAATAAAGCTGACCGGAGTCAAATGTAACAGCGAGGTCTGACAGTAAACAACTTGAACATTAAAAGCTAACGTCAGGCGCTTCATGTTCAACCTTGCGTCGGATAGCAGAAAAGGGGGAAACCCCCAACAAGAGGACAAAAAGCAGAGGGGGGGGGGAGAACGACTCCCCCCCCCCAAAAGAAAACCCACCGTGACACTACTCGAGACAATAATATGTTGCAATCTACCCACTTACACGCTAGAAATACCGATGATATGCCCTCGCGCTTTCTTCGGTCAATCCTCCATTTTCCTTTCTCGCTGGAGCTAACTGACTGCGGCAGATGGCTGACGGATTACTGAATCCTCAACGCGCCTGCAGCGCCCCCACTGGCCGGGAGGAGAACTGCGGGGTTTATTTGGCTGTATACATGTCAGATAAACTATAAATATACAGCACTCTTTTATATATATATATAAGCTACATATATACTTTAAATACCCTTAATTGAAAAGTGTTTGTGTTTTTTTATTTTGTTGAAAAGAGCCAAGCGTGAATTTGCCTGAATTTCAAGTATATTTCATTTAAGATTTTGCTGTCTGTGACCAGCAATTTTTCAAGATCGTTTTATCTGAAGTTGAGTTTCCGAGAGTGCTGATTAAAGCCTACGTACCTCCTCAAACTATAGTCGAACCGATGCAAAAAAATGCTCAAAACTAATCAGACCACAGTGTATCCATAGAATCAGCTCACTTAAAATGTTTGTATTTGTTACTTTCTTTGCAGTATACAGCAGGCAACATTAGAATAACAAATAAATTAACATAAAATACAAAATAAAATAAAATGTACAGACATTTCTGTCACCAGTCCTCTAACCTAAAACTGAGGTGGTCCAATAACATGGGTTACATTTTTTTCAGTTTTAAACTGTTTTACTGTTGTCCTTTACACTATGTGTATGTTTTGTGACACTCAGCATGCTCTTTAAGATCTTTATACTGACAGCTCTCTATAGGCTGCATCAAAGTGCATCAATATGCAGTATATATTTTTAAACTGCCCCCTCTAGTGGTTGCTAACTATCTGCTGCCAGTCTTGTTTCGACATTTAAAATGTTCAAAAGACCACTGCACTGCGTGCTGGGGTCAGTGTGTGAGCCCTGAAAGGCAGACAAAAAAGATATAAATAAAAGTATTCTGGATTGCTCCCATAACAGCCACTTGAACAGAACAATTTACATGTACATATCCTTGTAGTGAAAAAACAATATATACATTTACATTTTTAAGTACGCTAAGTTGGGTTATGACAGAGTGACAGCAACACTGTCAGCACTTTTCTCCATGTCACAGTCTTTTTCTGATGGTGCAGAGACTGGCATGTCTCTGAGAGAGTTTGGCCCACTGCTAGTCTGCCCTAACCCTTTGTTTGGGGGGTCTGCTGTCGACTCAGCCTCGGGTTCTTGCTGTGGGGCTGTGGCTACAAACAGAGCAAAAGTGGGGGAAAAAACGCATTACATCGATGAAAATGTCAGTATTATGTCAGTAACATGGCGGGTGATTAGGCAGGCAAGCAAAGGAAGGGAGACGTTCCTCCTCCTTTTTTGTGTGAATGTCATGAACAGCATGTTGAGGCTGGCATGTGCTGTTACCTGACTGAGTGCAGGACTTCATGTGCTCCGGCCAGTGGGCCTGCTGACAGGGGTAGTCACAGTAGCTGGTGTTCCAGCAACAGTAGAAGATGGCTTCTTTCCTGCAGTTAGCGCACCACTGTTTCTTCTTGGTCTCATCCACTGCTTGTTGCTTCTCCAGCTCCGTCTGTTTCTTCACCTCAGTCACCAACCGCTCTCTCTCCTGCTCCAGACTTTGCCTCATCTCCGCCATTGTCAGCTCTAAATTGAAACGCACAAACATGAATCTCACACGAGTATAGCACTGTTGACACTGGGAAAAGAGATCTACATGCAATGGATTTTTTTTGTATATTCCCCAGGTCTCACCAAGATTGTGCTTCATTTCTGACAACTCTTGTTGATGCAACCATTGTAATTTCTCTATTTCAATTCTCAATCGTCTTATCTGTAGGAAAAACACGCAGGCATTAAAGGGCAAATGCAAAGCAATGGTCTAATTCATACTGAGTGACACAGAGTAAACTCCTACCTCTGCTATTGTGTTCCCTGAAGTACTCTTAGAAAGGTCATTGTAGATTTCAGTCATTGTACCTTTGATTGCATCCATTATCTGGAAAAGACCACACTATTATATGAATAGGCAATATTAAAATCTGAACAGTTTTTTTTTACATAGTGTTCCTTGAATTCATTCAATCTGGTATGAAGAAATATTTCTGACGTGACATTAATCTGATGGGATCAATATAATTTTGTATATTTTACACAGCACAATGTTCTTAATGTATTTTAGAGTTTATCGTGCTCCCAGGATGACCCAGTAAGTCCTAAAGATACAACAAAAGGGAAGATTGCACCTCGCAGGACAAAAACATTTACTAACTTTATTTGTGTACTTGGCAATGTCTGCAGCCACATCGGCAGAGGCAGTGGGGATATACAGGTCTGTTGCCACTGATGATGAGGAAGCAGCTGTGCCTAGACTTGATGTGGCCATCATGGCAACAGAAGCAGGGGTACTGGTTACCAGGGTGATGGCAGATGTGTTTGTGGTGAGTGGAGTGTCTTTTTGTTGCACCGCTAGAAAACAAAAGACTATTACTCAACAGCACGATTATGGACAATTGATACATGCATACAGTATTGTCCCACACTTCTGTCAAACTAAAACCATGTCGTCTACCTTTGACAGCCTGTCTGGTCTGATAGCGTGTGCTTTGTGAAGACTGCTGTGCGGAAGACGAGGACACAACCGCTGCCGAGGCATTCCCAGCCTGAGTCTGGGTTAATGCTTGAGCCTGGCCTTGCCTGGGTGATGACGGCTGAATTTGGGTGGTTGCCACAGGTTGCTGGTTCTGTTGCTGACGCTGCACCTTCTGCATGTGCCACTTCTGCGAGGAAGTCTGAAACTTGGCAGTGGGATTCCACACCACAGCTCTCTGCACCACCGGCACCGTCTCTCTGGGCAGCAGAGGGCGCTGCTTCTTCAAAGCTGGAGTGGCGGAGGCTGTGGAGGAGGAGGAGGAGGAGGAGGGAGGCGAGGCTGTGGCACTGGACACAGACGCAAGGCTTATGGTTGTGGGGGAGGGAGCAGTGAAGGAGACCATGGTGACAGGAATGGCCATTGGGGACTGCGTGGAAACACTGGAGGGTGTGGAAAGAGCTGCACCGTTTTGAGACGGGACAGTTGATGGGGTCAGGGCTTTGCCTACAAGAAGTAAAACAAGAATCTACATTATTTATCAGTTTCACCCGTACAAAGTTACTAATGCTTCAAATTGAATACTGCTGAAAGCTGACATTGAATACAGTGTTTGTTTGATTAATTCTCTTGGGATCACCAGAAAAAAATGACATCTCTCACCTTCCGCTTTACCAGCCGATAACTCTTTTACGGCAGTGGTGTCTTTCATTCTCCTCTTCCGGTCTTTACCCCCCTGTTCCTCTCCAAGGTCAATAACCAGCTCCCTCTCAGAGTCAGAGTCCTCCACTGGCATAGGCTGCTTTGCCTCCTCCTTCACCTGAGTCTTCTCTCTGGGATTAGGTGATGCCGGAGGTGCTTTGGTCGTATCTGAGCCCTCTTTTTCCGAGATAGTGCTTATTTTCTCTTTAGTCGGAGCATCTGATGCTGTTGTAGTCGCGATGCCTGCTGCGGACTCGGATGCCAGGAGTGTATCCGTTTTACTCTCCTTATCTTGGCTTGGAGAAGGTTTGACTTTACTTTTGGTGGGGTCCTTGTGGGCTTCATGATTCGGGGCTGCACCCTGGTCATCCCTGGTCTTTTGCTCGTCG
Organism: Scophthalmus maximus; assembly: GCF_022379125.1. Lineage (NCBI taxonomy): Eukaryota > Metazoa > Chordata > Actinopteri > Pleuronectiformes > Scophthalmidae > Scophthalmus > Scophthalmus maximus. The sequence continues at coordinate 20,602,177 of NC_061520.1, forward strand.
TCACTGGCATACTCACTGTCACTTGAGTCCGATTTATCAGAGTCTTCTGAGTCACTGTGCTCCACACCTTTATACACATCCACAGATATCTCATCAATACCTGAAAATGTAAGGGAAGAGGGAGGATATTACACTGCAATTCAACATGTTTTAAATCAGAGGTAGGCATATAAAGATGTAACAGGAAACTTCCTATTAAGAGACACATTGGCAAAATGCGTTTTATTAGGCAACATTTCAATGAAGACACACATCAGAATTGTCTATTTGTATTTGTCAGCACTGACCCAACTGTGCCTTGCAACTCTCAATGGTTTTGTCCAGGTTGAGCTGAAAACGGCTCTTAATCTGTCTTTTTGGAGATGTGAGGACGGGTGTGGCTCCTTGCTTCTGCTGAACTGTTTCACTGAGCTCTTTTAGGTCCATTTCTGCTTTGCTCCGATCTGGAACACAAGAGAAAGATATTATTTCTTTATCTATTATTTCCATTTCTAGCGGAATCATGTCCAACAGCCATCTGTATTCGCTCACAGGGGACAGACCTTATTATACAAATTCAGGCTTATTACTGTAAATATTTGGCCTAAAGATTGACCTAGATTGAGGTTCAGAATGCTTCCTGTCGGTGGTGTCTTCTCCTGCTTGGGGCCGCCAGCAGCTTGAGAGTGGAATGGTTTAGGGCTGTCCAATGAACTGCCTGCAGGGCCAAGTCGAGGGTGGGCAGGGGAAGCTGTTCAGAAAAAATTAATGTTAGAATAAGTCTTCTCCCATTAGACACAACATACTTGTTGCTATACAAAACTGTGTCTGGTGGAATACCTGTACAGTCCATGGATTCCTCTCCGGCACTGTACTGGCTGTTGGGGGCTTTTGCCTGCGACTTGTCTGCTGTCTCCTGTTCTCCATCCGAGCCAGTATGAGTAGAGGAGTTGGTGCTCATTGGGGAGCGAGGCATGTCACTGAGAGCGAGCCGACGGCCAACTGTTCCCCCTCCAACCCCAGCCGCAGTCAACATGGTCCTGGCCAACGGGATTTTGGGTGACGCTGTCATATCAAAGCTCAGCTTGATCTTCTCCTGTTTCTCAGGTTTGACTGGGGTGGACGAAGGGTTGGAGGGATCCAGCAGCATCTGGAAGTTGTTGTCAGGGGTGTAGGGCGTCCTGAAGGGGGCGTAGTTAAACACTCCAAACTTCTTCCTCATGTTCTCCACATAGACTTCCATCTCTTGCATGGCACTGTTGAAGATGCTTTTGGTCTTCTTCACAGAGAATGGAATCTCTTTGGACATGAGGTAGCAGTTGTTTAAAGGAACCCATGCCCTGAAAGATAAATATTCACGTCATTATTCAGTGTTACAATAAACATTGAAAGGCTCCTCTGGGCCCGAACTGAGCACAAAGGGCTGATACCTGTCATGTTGACCAAAGAAACGGGCGTCCACCTGTCCATCTTTGTCCCGCAGAGCTTTAGCAGGCCAGAATGGAAATCCTTTCAGTTTGGCCCACACTAGAGGATGTGGGTTACTCTGCAGATGTACAGTAAAACACTAAACCTGAGTGGATGTATTCCACTGCTCTGTGTTTGAATAGTCACAAAATCAGGGGGAATCATCAACAGATACTTCAAGTTACTTTACTAGCTTACACAAGGCTCACAAAACCAGTTGTCTCTCTTTTGGCAAGCAGACAGATAACATTCAGGGCAAACTTCAATCTCGTTCATCTGCAAATAAAAAAAAAGAAGAATAAAAATTTCAGTCACATCTCGAATTTTTAACTGATTAACAAATAATGTTGGGACGTATATACTCACCTCATGTTCACAGATTTTGACTATAACTTTTGCTGTAGCTGTGAGTTTGTGATTGCCTGAAATAAGGTCATACATTTGTGTTAAATTATTTGTTAACAGTGTATTTATAAATATAATAATATTCATTCATATCACATATATATCACCCAGTCTTAAAAGATTATTTTCATATGGTGTCCAGAATTTGCGACATACCTCCATTATAAATAATACAGTTGTGCAAAATCCATTTAGCATCTGCCAAGAAGGCCTCTGTGCAGCCGTACATTTTCTTTTTGATATTCTGCAGAGAAAAAACAAAAGCCAGTGCTCACCTGTCACATTGTTCAATTTATCATCATTTCAAATAAAATTGTGTGACAGCTCATGTTTTACCTTCTCAAGTGTGCAAAGATCCATAGGATGAAAAATGTACTCTGCATAATCTGGATGTTGTTCAAGAGATACAGGTTTCTGGAAGGGTTCAGTCTACAAACATTGAGTAGAGAGAAAAAAGACTGAAGGTAAGCAAACTCTCGGGCCAAACTAACGACACAACCTTCCTCTATATCACATACACATGCTACCACTACTACTTAACTCAAAGAGCCGCTTCAAACAAAAGGAGGAAAAACCAGTGGAGGAGAAAATCATGACGGGGTCTTGTTAGTGGTGTAATTGATTACCCAATTAAAAGTCTTTCTCTGCGTGGAAGCTGCATGGGGGGAGCGAGATGACAAGCGGGGATGATCCTGAAAGAGAGTGAGAGCGGCAGCTGTATCCTCACCACCAGCTAACATGTTTACCCTCATGGTTTCCAGCCATGACAGGCCCATAATAGCACAATGACTGGGATTGTTAGTTCTGTTATTAGACATTATTTGCACATGCAAATCAATAACATACCCAGCTGGACAGATCTTAACATCTAGCACAACTGATGGGAATATGATGATCAGGAAGAAAAAAAGCGTGTCTTTTGGTTGCATAAGCAAACTATAAATTAAAAAAGGCCAGGCGAGAACACATGCCAATAGCCAAGTGATACATCAGAAAAAATGTACAATTAGAAAAGGCAGAATTTTAAAAGAGAATTAACGGGAAAAACTCATCTGCAGTTAAGCCACCTCCCCCAAAACTATATAATCAGTATGATGGCATGGTTTTCTGATACAGGCAGTGGTCCCAGAATACTTACACCTGGTTGTTTCATCTTCTGAAGGGCAAACTTTAGTAGGTAAGACAGCTGGTCTATAGTTAGCATCATCATGGCTTTGCTCTGAGTCTCTATGCACTCGGCAACTGTTATTTTCTAGAAGACATCAAGGGGAAAAGAGTTGAACACTTTGGTTATATCTTATCATTGCACAGAATGTATGTAGTCTGAACACATTTTCTAACTCATGTCCAAGCATACTGAGAGGTCCTCCGTGATTACACAAATATTACAGTGGGTCTCGACCACAGGCTTTGGAATACGTTTCCAACACGCACACACTATGCACAACCCTGGGAGAGTACCTCACACTCCGGACAGAACCAGTCGCCCTCAGGCTCGGCTGGTAGTTTGAGGCACTTGGCATGGTACACCCTGGGGCAGAGCTCACAGCAGAGCACTTGGCCCTCGCGGTGGCATAGCCAGCAGTAGAAGTCATTCCTGCCGTCCTGCGGTACAACATCAACAGGGTCTGTGGTGAGTGCTGGCTGCTTCACATAGTAAAAGGGACCATGTCTTAGTTCTGACTGGAATGCAGGCAAAAGAAACACAAAGTTGGGGAAGGTCAAAATCAGGCCAGAGATTAGAAAAGCCAAGCAGACATGCACCACACCAACAACAGACACACAACACTGGCTGCTGTGCATCCTGATAAGTGTTATAGACTAAATGCGTTAATGAGTTTGCCATAACCATTGAGATTTCAAATTGTGATTGAAATGACATCAAATGACAATGTGACTGTATGACTCAGTTCTGTGATTTTAGTCGGTGTTTGAGGAAACAACCATCAACAATGTGGGTAAACAGCATCGACAGTCGAGATTAAACTGGTAAAATCTCAAATAGTTACAGTGGCTTCTAACCATTTAAAAAACAAAACACATGAGAAGTGACATAGGAAATGATATGATAATATGTGTAATGCTTTTTAAGAAAAAAAAACTAATACTTTTGGAAATACATTTGTAAATGTAAAATAAGTCGTTGGGTATATCTAATATACAAAATAGACAATAAATTGGGAAAAAAGAAAGAAAATATGCATAAAGAGAGAAAGTAAATATTAAAAAAAAATAATAACATACATAACCCACCACTAGATGTTTACTTCATTAGTTATAATACATTAATTATTTTTTTGATCTATTCTTTAGTATGTATGATAATGTCTGAAAATATATGCCAAGATCTGTTTGTTTAAATGTTATTTGAGATCGTAAGTTCTTCAAGAATTTCATTTTAAGAGTATAAAATTTGTCTTAAATGATGACCAAATTATTACTTTAATGTTGATTGCTAGAGAAATCAGAGTTGTAGAAATTTAATTTCCAAAATATATTTTAACATCCAACTGCAAATCATAGCAATTATCTTCTGTATTAATTTAAAGGATAATATCTATGTAAAATCTTAGGCAACATTGTAAATACAATATTGCATGTTCTGTCATCAAGAGCTCAGTCTGTCCATTCATGGTGCAAACCCCCGCATATTATAACAGTCGACCAGGTTTCTAAAATCACTCTCGATGTTTTCTCTCCATCTCTATGAAAAGAGGGAAGTTATGGTGAATGCCTCTCTTTTTATCAAAGATGGATTGAAAATTCCAAAGATCTTTCTGTAACACTGTTTGGTGTTTCATTATGGAAGATATAGATCACTCCTGGATGAGTTTCCCAAAGACATAAACAATGAAAAGCTAAGCAGTGATTATCACACTGAACCTGGTGTATTCACCTTGAGCACTGCTTTTGCCAAGGATGTCCCTGAGATATCCAGCCTTTAAAACATCACAAATGTGTGAGCCATAGCCCAGTTTGCCGCAGCACAAATGTCCTGTACTGAAGCTCTTTTGAACAGTGCCGATAAACTGGCCATGCCCCTGACGGACTGAGCCCAAACCCTAGGGGGACTGAACCCCCTTAGATCTAAAGGCCAGAGAAATCTCCCCAATCCAAAGAGACAGCGAGACTGGTGTGACAATGGCTTGCCTTTATGGGGAGTAGCCCGAGACCCAACAAGTTGATCCGGTTTTCTGAACCCTGCTGTCCTAGTCACACACACATGCAGAGCCCACACTGGGCATAATGTATTGAGACTTTTCGCCTCCCATGACAAGAATAGTGGTGGGTGAAAAGCCAAAAGCTCTACAGTGGGACATCTGCAGGCCGACCTTGGTGAGCCGTGGGGCAAACTACAAGCAGGAAGAACAGATAGAAATAACCTGAAAACACTTACATGTTTTGCTACGGTTGAAGCCAAAACAATAGCGTTACCGAGAAATGAGGGCAACCCCCAACTGTCTCCAGCGGCTCAAATGGATGATGAGAGATCGCTTCCAATACAACTAACAGATCCTACAGAGGAATCAGGGGCCTGGAAACTGAAGCTTGCCGTGTGCACCCTTCAAGACACCGCCAACTCAAGATTGTTTCCCCATTGGCTTATCTCCAAAGACTAAATGAAATGCTGTGATGGCAGATCACTAGACTTTAATTGTATAAACGGCCTGCACCTTATCAACCAATTCAGACGGTTAACAGAGGATATAGGACACCATGACCTTGGGAAAAAAGTGCCAAAAATGCATTTGTGCAAAGAAAACTGACCAAAGTTCTGACAAATTCCATTTCACTACTCGGCCCCACATGGCGGCACCCACTCTGATAGGCACCCATCCGTTGTCATAGTTACCCCGATTTACACCATCCTCAGCACGCTGACGCGAGAGCCGTCAAGTCCTGCCAGACATGCCAGTGTTATTTTCAGCCTCTGGTTGACGTGACAGCGTAATGCTACCACCCAACGCTGAAAATCCCCAGCCCCAGCTGTACAACAGATATTACTAAAGCCATGATGCCAAGCAGCTGTAGGTTCTGAAAGGAATGGCTTGGTATTCAAAGGTTCTGCTCTGAGAGTCCCACCTGAGAAACCTCGTGTGCAGGCTAGACGGCGATGTGTTTGTCGCAAATCAATTGCCTGGGCAGATCACACAAAATTGCACTTGCACGCGTGTTAACATCCTGAACATTTATTTCCATAGATGCAGTCCTTCAATGTGGCCCAGGGAGCATTTAACTCCATGCAGAATGTGGTCTGGGTCATCGGATCTCTCAGGACGGTTGTCAATGCTAGGTCTGAACGGGGTCTGAAAGGGGACACCCCAGAAACTGGAAACCACCAGTTGAACTAGTAACACAGAGTCATCCTCCTCGTCCTCTATCTATTCCGTGTCCCATGGTGTTCCATATTGCTTCTGACAGGCACTTTCTGCCTCCTTTCCAGGAACTTACCTGGCATCGACATGACCGGGGGTCAGCCAGCGATACCTGAGCATGCTTAGCACTCTTGCAAGATATGCATATCGGATTAGGGCCCAGCCTGAGGTGAACAACGTGCATCATGCCAGGCACGGGTGGGATGCAGCCTCTTTAATCTTAAATTCTGAGATTATCTGCCAATGACTGCAAAATGAATACAATAATAAATATTATACTGTACTAGGCATGCTGCAATGTCTTGGCCCTTTCGGTCAATAGTGTTAGCATGAGCCAGAAGTGTACTGTAAGAGTTTGCTCGCGGTGACACATCAGCAGAGCTAATGAAGGAATACAAACTGAAACCGAGTATGCTTGCCATAATGCATTAGCCAGGGGGTACAATGTTACAGTCACTTGTACAACGTTAAGTAAATACAGGGTAAACGTACGAACGGCTCGCCTTTACATGGATCCAGATTATCCTGTTTACGTAAAGTCAATTTCTTGCAAAGAGCCTACTCAGTAAATACAGATTAAAGGCAGGCCCTGCATTTGGCGATGTACTCCTCAACGGGTCGTCTGTGAACCGGCCAGCCAAACTAGCTTGGACGAGCTGAGGGAGCTTGTGCAGTTTCTTCGTAGGAACAAAGCAAGGATGATTTGAGAGGAGCTGGTTGAGTATGATAATATGAGGGAGCCTGCACAGTTCTTCCTGTCTGTCACCAACAGACAGGTAGAACTGTGTGGAGCTTCCAAAGATTGTCCCACCAAGTGATTCCAATCACTGAAAGGGGTTGGAAAAAGGACTGTCTGCAAGTGGAAAATGTGAATGCATTTGTGTACAACACACAATCACATGCCTCTTGTGCATTTGTGAACTGCTTTAAGCACAAAAGCATCAACGCAAGCGCATAAAAACTGAAACTAAAAGATGAGGCACCACATGATTTATTTTTTGGATTGCTGAGACATTTTCTAAAATAGAGGTAACTAAAAATCACCTGTTTGAATTAGAAGTGTACATATAGCATTTCCTCAAAACTCAGTACTAATCACCCAATGCTAATTGAGAATCTTAAATATCGGCTACCAGTGGCGTCCAATAAGATGTGAGATCAACAATTACTTAGAGTGTACGTCAACAATATTTATTCATATTGCAGAAAATCCTAATGATAACACTGTTAAGATGCAAATATGACACATTAACAGGATATACTGCACAATGAGTGAATAATTAGTAAATTGTAAAAAACTCTGGAAACAACAATTGCCATTTTACCTTTCTCAACATACTGGGCCTCAAAAACATCAACAATAAGATCTAAGTGGAGCAGTCTGGAAGTGGAAATATCGGTTTCAGGTACGTAAGAACATGCGCCATCATTCAAATGTCAAACAGCGATATTGCAGACTTCAAAACCTCCAAAAACTGCCTCAGTATCACAAGAACGTATGGTGTATACATATCCCAGTTATACAAATAATATAAGCAGGAAACAATATCTCTGTCCCATCCGAGGGATAAACTGTTGAGTACTTCAGAAGTCAAGGGCAGAAGGAGGTCATTTAAGAAAAATGTACTGTAAAAGTCTACACACACACACACACACACACACACACACACACACACACACACACACACACACACACACACACACACACACACACACACACACACACACACACACAGACACACACACACACACACACACACACACACACACACACACACACACACACACATAATCACTTCATGCAATGAATTTAACTGAAAGAACTTCAACCCGGGCTGCAGGCTGGTGTAGTGGTAAGCACTTTCACCTCACAGCAAGAAGGTTCTGGGTTGGAGTCCCGGTTCAAACCAACCAGGGCCTTTCTGTGTGGAGTTTGCATGTTCTCCCCGTGTATTCGTTGGTTCTCTCTGGGTTCTCCGGCTTCCTCCCACAGTCCAAAGACATGCAGAATGGGGTTAGGTTAATTGGAGACTCTAAATTGACCGTAGGTGTGAATGCGAGAGTGAATGGTTGTTTGTCTCTGTATGTGGCCCCGCGATAGGCTGGCGACCTGTCCAGGGTGAACCCCGCCTCTCGCCCAATGTTAGCCCCCCCCCCGTGACCCTTACATGGATAAAGCTGTAGACGATGGATGGATGGATGGAGAACTTCAACCCTATATCCTGAGTTAGGCAAAAGTTGATTGTAGTGGGTAACTTCTAGGTTTGGATGTGTGAGCATATGTAATGTGTTTTGATCATGATGATGATGAGGGCATTCCTGCAAAACAGCATTTGTGCTCAGTGAACCTACCCTGAATAAATGCACTTCCATCGACAACACAGAAAAACACGTTTCTCACAATTGTGCCATCCAAAATATTGATCATGGAATCTGAAAGCTTTTGCAAATGCTCTATCTCTATGGACACCTTCAACTCATGCTGTAGATCATATCAATGCACCTACAACTCTAATTTCCTGAATCTGAAGGTCTGAATGTAGCAGCTATGTTGATAATATAATATTATTAAATAAGTTGTTGTCTGGTGTAGTCTGAATATCAACCAGTTCCTGAGTGATATTAGGTTTTAAATCCTGTTGTCCAATCCTTTTTTTTGGTATTCCGGGTTGTTTTTATTGTTACCTGGTCTTTGCTGCTGCTGACAGCACCTGGTTTCTTCTTCTTTTTCACTGGGCAGGGAGAGGTTTCCGCGGAGGAGTGACCATTGGATGAGTGAGAGGGACTAGGCATCTTTCGTTTTTGGGCCATCCGCTCTGTTGACCCTGTGTCAGAAACTGCGGACAAAAGTCAGAGATTACACAAACCGTGGAGAGCGAACCCATGAGCCAAGAAAGGACACACCAAAGTTTCCCTGCACTCACATGTACATGGTGGCATACAATACAATATGAAACCAAAATAACCAAAGCAAACCTATTTTGCAAATCCCCGCATTTCATAAGCATAGAAAGAGAGCTTTGCCAACCTGTCTAAAAACCCACGTGTACTGTATGTTACCTTTGGATCGTGTTGAGATCTCCATTCCTTCTGTTGCAGGTTCTTTTCCTTCTTCCTCTGCCACACTGATGCAGAAAAGATTATTGTCAAATGTTTGCAAGTCCAACATTAACCTATAGATAAAGATTTCTCATATCCTTAATTACGCTATTATAATTAAGTGGAAAAAGGTTATGTGTAAACCAAAGGGGTCTCAAATGTTGACCCCTACTCTGTCTGATAAAGGCAAAGAACAGTCAACCGCAAAAAAACAAAACGATGTGCAATGCAAAAGCGGATGTGCAAACTGGCCAGGTTGTCAGTGCTAGGCCCACATTCCTGAAGAAGTTTGATTAAACAGTCTCACTTCTTAATGCATTCCCTTAATCCGACTACAGTTGCTCTAGACAAGAAAGGTCAGTTTTTCAACAGGCTCTCTCTCGACTCTGATATAATTCTGGCTAGACTTGCCCAGCTGGAAACATGAGCATAATATGTGTGAGCCATAGCCCAGTAGCCTCACAATCATGTGATTGAAATGATGTTTTCACCAGTCACAAATTGCTAAATTGTGTCAGATATATGGTTGCGTTTTTCACCAACAATTCATGTGAATGAACATTTCCTTTTGTCAAAAATGTTGAAATACTGAAAAAATAATTGATATTCACGTGATTTCAATAAACGCAACAAACAATTATTTTTTTAAAAAATGAATGTAACACTGTGCTGCATGAATACAAATGACATGAAATAGAAATTCATGTTTCAGAATTTCCATGACTCATCAAAGTTCTAGAATATTGAAAATTCAGCATATCACACAAACCACACATCAGCAGCTTAGACACAACACGTGCACATCATCTATATGCTCAGTGTGTTGTCCCATTCTCCAATTATAAATAGAACTCGCCTTTCTCCACCGGCCACAGGTCTATAAATAGTAAACATGACAACACAGAGCAGAGTAATCTACAGTGTCTGAACCTTCTGAAATCCAGCAAGTGAAAAGCACGCAAACTCACTACCCGGCTCTTTTAAAACATCCAATTAATTCATTGATGAAGTGACCTAATAACAGACCGCGTATATCACAATGGACTTGCACAATCGCAGCCCCAGTTGTGTTGTGAAGAATTTCCTTGAAATGTAAGCCACAGTGTACTGTGCACCACCCTTTATTCAAAATCTGCCCAACAGGCTTTTCTCAGTATCAGTCCAAGGTGATTCACCTTGGCTTGCAGGCGCCCTGTTGTCGATCCCACTACTGTTGCCATTTTCTCTGACGCCACAGCAGAGGCACCGGCCTCGCTGCTCAGATGGATGCTGTTCTTTTTTTTTCTCCAATTAGTATTTCACTTACTCCTGAGCAAAACGTTATTTGGATTTGATTTTGTGTGTCATTCGCTGCAAACGAGAGAAAAAACACTGCTTTCATTTGAATGACTTTGTTCACCAACACCCACACCCCTCTTCTTCCATCACAAAATAAGGATGAAATGACAGACAGAAACACGGCTGATCTGCAGACACAGTGCAGTGCAGAGAGCAGTGAAATGGCTTAGCTGGCCTCCTCATCTATGCTGTCTGGGCAGCCACAGACAATATACCCCAGCAACGTCCTGTCCTGTCCTGGTCAGGAAACACAGCAACAAGAGGCAATGAAAAAAGACATGGACAGGGACGAGGAGGAAAAATCAATGCTGCCCAATCCTGACACAAACATTTTCAAATCAGAGACAACAGAGCACACAACACATTGTGCCTATTGTAACCCACTAAGACACCCCTTCCCACATCCACCACTGCCACCACAGCCATGCTTCGACATAGGAAATTAACAGCATACCTTTTTCCTTACTCACATACAGCTTCTTCAGCCTACTCTGTAATCTTTTTCAATTATTGAGGGCGTTGGGGGATGAGGGAAAAGATGGGTCCAGGTTTCCCAGAAGGCCTTCTCTCCCTGCTGCTCTCTTCTGCAATTGTCAATCTTTAACCTCGGCTGCAGACTGCCGATTGGCTCCACCAACACACGGAGGAGCCTGATTGGGCGCTCAGCCTCGGTGTGCCACACAGGCTCTCTTCTCCCCACTCTCCTTAGCCATAATGCTGCATTGCAGAGAGGACTGATCCTCACGGCTGCTAAGAACCTCCTGACAAACCAAGTCTCTCGCTCCCTTAAAAACCACCATGCAGACATACATGTATACTGCCCGTGTGCCTTTTATCAGACACAGAAAATGCAGCTCTGCAGGCTTTTTTACCGGGAGAGGATCAGATTCCCTCCCTTCGCTGTGCTGTCAGCCAGTGTATGTGTAATGGCGTCTCTCCCTCTCTCTCTCTTTTTCTCTCTCTCTCTCTCTCTCTCTCTCTCTCTCTCCCTCTCTCTCTTTCTCTCACTGACCAATATGTGCACCGCACACACGACACATACACACGGCACCAGTCGAATCTACTGTGAAGGACCACATGCAGCTTATAATGAGCCCCCAGTCTGTTGATATGCAGCATGGGCCCTAATAGTGGACACAAAGACAATGCCTGGGAAATGTCACAGGCCTCCCAGACAGCGTGGAAGGCATAACCCTCTCTCTCTCCCTCTCTCCACTTCTCCTTCAGCGTACGCTCCCTCATACTCTAATTTTTCCCTGGAGATTTGAGTGTGACCAACAATAAGCTGGGGGGGGGGGGGGGGGGGGGGGGAGAGAGAGAGAAACTGGAATAAACTGCTGAAAGCAAAGCCACACATCTCTCTGTAGTCATTTCGGCTTTACCAGCTATATGCATTTTATTTTGTAAAAGTGGAACTTTAAAAAATGACTACAAAACAATGCACACAATTAAAAGACATCGGTGCGGATAGAACTCAAGCGCAAACCACCGTCTAAATCAGACACAGAGGCCAAAATGTCAAGGCCAACTGACGGATCTAAGTCCAAGAAGGTCAGCTGTTGGATTTTTGTTTTGTTTTACAGAGATAAACCAAACTACACAGGCCTAGTGTCTGTGCAATGCAGATTTAAGTGTGCCTACACCATTCCTCGCACCATAGTGGAATGAGGGGATTAAACGCATTACCAAGCGCCATTCACAAAACACTGAGGGGGGGATTTGCTGTTTCAGCCACTGCAGACAGCTCCTGAACCCTGGTCAAGCAACATCATGTGCGCCATTATATGCAGGCCATATTTCCCTTGGTCTTATCAGAAACAAAGCCTCCGTCACACATCATCCACTAATAACGATATAAAATCACATTTCACACCACCTGAAGTCCATTTAATGTTCAATGTTCATTTAATGTAAAATAACAATATTGCTGAGCTGTAGGGAGAAAAAAAAAGATGCAATCCTATACTCAATTGACTGATCTTTTTTGTCTGAGTCATGCACACAGAAAACCAACACCAACACCATTACGTATAAACTGAACTCAATCAAACCTTGTCGACTGCAAACAGGTTTTCAAGCCTCTCTGGTGAGCTGAGGTTTCTGTGCAGAGCCCTTTCAGAGGAAGTCCTTCCCTTCTTCTTTCCTTCTCTCTTACATACAAATACCCAGTGTGCTTGGAGCAGAGGGACAGAAAGGGGAAGCTCTCTAAAATGGCTGACACTCGGCAGCAGAGAACAACACAGGGAGGCAGTGCACACCATTAGGCTCAGGCAATTCCTCCAGCCCTGGGATAAATAAGCTGCCCCGGCATTATTTAGTCTGTAGATAATAAGTATTTCAGATAAACCGGCGAACGGGAACAGTTTACAGGATTAGGTGTGAAAAGCATGTTTTGATTCACACAGATAAAAAGGGACCTTTGGATGAGGTGTACTAGATTTTGGGTGAAGTGGGGACAAATCAGGCAACTAGACCGTTTACAGTCACTTTTTCATTGCCGTGGTAGTAGTCTGCTAACCACAGTGCCATGCTGCCATGCCCTCATGCCAGTGTGAGGCCTATATTAGACTTCAAGTGCTGTCAGTCTACCATCTGTTAATTCCCCCCTGTACTGCTCCCTGTCTCTCCCATCTCTCGCCTGGACTCCCTCACCAGGCCTGCCATCCTGGCAGCCTAGGCCAGGGGAAGCCACAAAAACTCAGTCCTCTTTTAATCTTCACAAAAGAACAGCATGTTTTTCTAAGTCAGTATCTCATGAATATACAGTGCATTGACCTTACACTTGACCTGTGGCCCCCTGCTGCACGTGTCCAGACAGCCACCCAGCGAACAGAGGCGGTCTGTTGCAGTGTGCCATGCTATGCTCTCTTTCCAAGCTCCACTCCTAGGCTGTGGGGTGACAAACACTCTTCCCCCTCCCCCAGTCTGCCAGACAAACATGTATTATTACTCAGGCACGGCTCACACACAGTGGCTGGTGACTTATCAACAGAGTAGAATATGTGAAAGAATGAAAATACGGCTTACCTCTGTGGATGCATGGCTAAAAACTCTGTGTGATATGTCAATGCTTATTAAAACATGGAGGACAGCCCTGTCAGCCCTCACCCTGCTCAGAGCATAGCCACGGCTCCACAAGCTGGCCGACCGACTGCTCTCATGCAAGACACTCTGGGACTGGCCGTGCGTGCCGACCAAATGTAAGGCAGCTGATGATTGGCTGGTGCATTTCCTGGCTTCTCTTCTTTTGTTTAGCACAGGCGAGCTCAGTACTCAGATCGCAGTACTCGGAGCAAGAGAAGCAAGGCCCAAATCCCCAAACAAGAATCAGCACACTGCACACCTATCAGCTACCAGGGTGACTGAATACAGCTGCTCTTAATTCATTTTACAAGGAGTATCAAGCAAGCTTTCGGTGTAGCCGTGAAAGTTAGTCAGCAGAAGGGCATAAATACAGACCTGGGGCTGTATGCTCAAGGAGGAATTTGTCTCACTAGTTCCTGCCCTCAAGTTAAACCAACCCTCGTCGTGCTATATAAATAAAAGCATTGAGTAAACAGGCACAAAATGAAATGCGCTCGTTCTTTGACCTGCAAAGGTTTAATGGCGATGCTCAAAGAAAAAATCAGACTGACAGTCATGTGGTTTTCCTGGCTCGAGACTTTGAACTGGTGAGATCACATGTTAGCAATGTTGCTCCAGATAGGCCAAGATTATACCGTCCAAGATGCTCTACGTTTCTCTGGTATCATTCGGCCATGGGGTCAAGATTCAGCAAGATTTACGCAAGATTTAATGATTTGCATGAAAGTGGATCATGCCTAATATAACCTTGTTAGTACAGTTCTCCTGCATTAATCGCAACTTTGCCCCAAGTTGGAGCTTGGATTTCTTTATTTTGCCGAATGAATACCTTGAACATGTTATGAAAGCTCAGGACTGTTCTTTGGAAAATGCATTTCTAATCACACAAGAAGGAAGTTTCTTGTAGTACCCAGTGTGTGTGTGTAATGTGCATGCACTTCCGACACACATGCAGAGACAACTTGCAGCAGGGAGGGACTAGTGCCTCGCTAACAAAGACTTAACTTTATTTTAAATGTCGGAGGGAGAAACCCAGTTCAAACTGCGTTAAAATAATCAATCAAACTTTTTTTTAAAGAGTCTGCATATAAACTATGTGAAAAAACTAGCAAAGCAAATTACATGGCAAAAGCAAAACACTATTTCAAATGTAAATCTGACATGTGGTTAACACAGACACTTGGTTGATGCAACCTTTATACAAATTAGCCACCAACCTTTATCAAATATGCAAAAATATCTGTCAAATTAACAGGTATTGATTGATATCCATTTGTCCCCTGTGTCCATACGGTGAATGTTTATGAACTGAGACTCAGTCTTCGAAGTCAATACAAAAATGCAATTGCTGACTGAGTAGACTGTAGAGACAGTACAGCTGGCTGGTCCTTCAACGGGAAGAAATGCAGCAGCAGCCTCTTGTGGGGGAAAAACCGTAAAACAGCAGACTACACGCTATAGGCCAGAGAGTCTCAAAAGGAATTGATACCAAATATGATAAGGCAGGTAATACACAGTATATAAGAGAAGGTGAGGCCTTAAAGCAGTAGTCGTTATATTTTCACTCATGCCTCATTTAGCCATGGGCATGTTAAAATGAACCTGCAAAGGGGGGGGCTCAATTTATGTATGTATGCATGTATGTGCCTTGTCACCTTCAACTGAACATCATGTAAAGTGCCCACAGAAGCTACAAAGTGCATATGTTTTTCTGGAATACCACGTAAGCAGCAATGCACCCTGTGTACGTACTGTACAATGTCAACAACACGTACTGAAGGTCTTCGAACGAAATTTTGAATTTCGGAGGGCATCCTGCTGACAAAATGTGAAAGTTCAATACTGATATGAATGTTGAGTTGTGTATTAAGTTTCAGAAACTTGGCTCTAAATTTTGAGTGTGTAGGAAATGGCCAAGGAAATGTGTGGGTTAGTAAATCTACAAAGTCTTAATGATAGCAGCTAGCCAGGCAGACGTGTTTGTTCTTTTGTTTTTTAAA
The DNA here is from genome assembly GCF_022379125.1 of Scophthalmus maximus. Classification (NCBI taxonomy): domain Eukaryota; kingdom Metazoa; phylum Chordata; class Actinopteri; order Pleuronectiformes; family Scophthalmidae; genus Scophthalmus; species Scophthalmus maximus. Next base: position 20,617,925 of record NC_061520.1, read on the forward strand.
GTAACACAGAACAAGTCTGACAATCAACAATAAACAGAAGATGTTAAGATCAAAATAAAGAAATGGAATTTCAAAATTATGTATACTTGCTGTATCTATATCATACTTAATCCAGGGTCATAGAAAATAATTCTTCAAAGTAAAACCGTGTGCGCTCACGTTTTTTTTTAGGTTTAATGTCTCCATGGATGCGTTGAAGTCTATCATAAAATTATTAAAGTTTGGGGTATGATTTAGAAAATCTTGCCTTATGAATGTGAAAGCTACCAATTATGACGATTGGGTCAACCCTGTAACACAGAGGTCTGTCATTACGTTCAAATTCGGTGATGATGTCTTCGGGCACAGCTGTTTCAGAATGACCAGATTCATCATAGACAAGAAGAGTGGAGACCACGACAAAACAAATGCATCCAACTGTTCCTGGCTCGGCACGTCAAATGTCGAGGAATTTGGCGATTATTGTGTTACACGGGTAGATGTTGAGCGAGATTTTAAACTGAATTTCTCTTATTTTGTCAGAAACGCAGAATTCGAAGGGGCAGTTTGTTATCCAATAGTGAATTCAAAAAAGAAAAAAGTTCCTTATGAGTTTGTTTGAACATTTACCTTCATTTAATGACATTGTGATAAGTTAAATGAGATTTCCAGGCTAACTTGGTCGTTAGCAAACCAATGCAGGAAATGTGTAGTAAAGTTGCCGAAACAAAAAAGTAAACTGGGAATAACGTTGCGTTTCCTCATTTCAACTACATATATTTTATGAAATTGGAAAGCTTTTCACTGTCACATCCCCCCGCCAGTAACATTCGCATAATGAACTTTTAGGCGAATTAGCAAATAAGCAAAAGTTCCCACAAATGAAGTTGGCAGCGTGCTGCAGTCCAAGACTAAACGGTGCGACTCCGCTAATGGCGTCGTGGAAATTAAATGTACAATAGTATGTTCACATCCAGCAATAAAACGTGGCCATAAAAAGATGATCATTTCTTACATGCGTTCATGTCCAGCCAACGACGGTGGCCCACGAGCCTCCCAGTTGGCCGAGAGGTAACGAGCCCACAGTCCACTAGATGGCGCTGCAGTCGGACTTTCACTGCTCCGGCCAGCTCCGTGAAACGCCCCAACTATAAAAAATAAAAATAAGATAAATCTTCCTGGAGCTGTATGATTATTTCTTCTTTTTTTTTTTTTTTTACGCCAGATGCCTTGACATGTATCTGACCTGGCCTTGAAATGGGGTGAAAGTCCTTGACCTACACAAAAAGTTCTGTGGCAATTATAAGAAGGCACTTTGTACACAGTGCTTGGGATTTATACTGTGTTTTTTAAAATCAATTTCAAGGGACTGTTGTGTAATCAGACATGTGCTTTGCTTTATATTGACTTGTGGTTCCTGAGCCGAGGTAACAATCATGAAAAAGGTCAAAACTATTTCAGACAGCGAAAAAAAATAATTTAATAAATAAATAAACATGCAGTTACACCTTAGTGTCTAACTTTCTGTGCTTTCACTCTATTTTTCTTTTTTAGTCCTGAAATTGAGTAGACAATGCAAAGGCCGGAAATACTATATCAGTCATTTGCCCATATCATATACTGGTTTCCTGCTCTTTGACACCATGACAATACAATCAGTCAATCAACTAATCAATCAATGATGAGACAATCAATATGTTCTTTATTGAACGTGTTACCATTTTAGACCCAAGTTATTGTGGAATGAAGGCTGCACTTTTTTCTTTACCTCTCCGTAATTAAGTCTTATTAAGTATGATTATATAAAATGCTAAGGAATATAATCTGAAAATTGTTCCCCCTCCGCTCTTCATTATGACCTTATTTAGCCATAACTTGCGTTCGAGCTGATAATGGACATGCAAGATCTCACTTCTTTTTTTTTATCCCATTTGCATAGTGTCGAGAAGTTGGGGGATGGGAATGTGTTTGGAACAAAGAAAGGCATGCTGTTAGCTGTTTGCAGGTAAACCCATCTGAATACATTAATGATTATGGGGCCATACCCTGTCCTTTCAAACTGTTATCTCCTGTCCTTTCAAAGCAGAGAGGGTGAGTGGGGATGGGATAAAGTGTCTCACACTTACTGAGGGGGAGGTCAGTTTGCCATGTTTTGTGGGGGAAGGGGAACAAACAAGAGGGCCAATGGGCCCCTCCTGGGGTCTCCGTGGAGTGGAGGCTCTCTCACGCAGGCAAACAAATGAAAAATATGCAACATCACACAATTGCAAGCCCTTTTGCAGCTAGTTATTTCATCATGTCATGAATCATCAAGAATCCCCTGACATTAGCAAACAATCTGCACAAATTGGGACAGATCTATTTGTCATCATGGTTTGCATCAATATTGTAAAAAGAAATTAATGAATGAATTACTAATTGCATAACAATTCAGGAAAAAAATGATGTCTTCCCAACAACAGCCAAGTCAATTTTGTGAATTGATTGAATGAGAGAGAACAATGCTAGAACAGTGATAATGAACCTCACTGATTTATCAGCAGATTTGCTTTAACTAAATATATTTCCATGCTGTGTAGACACGTTTGATATTTTTCCTTGTCAAGATAGATAGATGGATAGCCTTTTGGAGAAGGTGCTCTGCTGTCTGTCCAGTGTGAGGTGGAGGGGATGGCCAGGGTTATCCATGATGGATACCAGTTTGTTCAGTGTCCTCCTCTCACCACAGCTTCAAAAGACCCAGCCTTCTTAATTGGTTTATTAGGTCTGTTGGTGTCGCTGGCTGCGATGCTGCTCCCCCAGCAGACCACATAGTGAAGAACAGTATGCATGGCAACAACAGATTGGTAGAACATTTCCAACATCTTGCTGCACACGTTGAAGGATCTCTGGTTTGCAAGATGCCAAAGGGCCCAATGCGACACAGTGGATGGAGTGTTCTTATTTTACAGATGAATATTTGGCAGTTAAATGTATTCATGTTTAGGTCAGGCCACATTACATACCCACGTCATACTTGACCATCAAATTGCCTGGACTTTTGTAATGACCCAGAGAAACAGTGTCGGGAAAAAACATCTTTTACACTGAGTTTCAAAAGAAATTGCTGTAAAAAAAAAAGAAAGAATCAATGTATTCACAATGTGTAAATGTTAACCATAAGAAGTGTCAAATGGTATTAAAAAAACAGGTTCTTAGATATATATTTTTTCATATGAATTTCTCTGTGGGAGAACAACAACAACAACAACAATAAAATACATTTGCATGTATTTATTCTGAAGAACATAATGTAGGCAGGCCACCCATTTGGTTGCCCTCAATGGATATGAAATGATAACAGAGATCCCTGCACACTTGATTCATTTCATTGAGACCACTGCATGGATAGAAGTGTAGGGAGATTTCTGTAGTCACACACGTAATAATTTGGTTGACTATGGTTGTGATGGGTCATTTGCATGAAGCAGCTTTTCCACCAGCCTATAAATAAAATGTTAAATCTCTCCTCTAATAATATCAGTGACTGCTGCTCATATCACCTATGGGCATCGGCGTACGTGTAGTTCCTTCGCGCGGACGTCTCAGACGCTTTGACGGGGCTCGCCGGGCGACGGCAACTACATTACCCAGAAGTCCCCGCGGCTCCGCGACGAGCTGGCTCCCCCCCCCCCTCGCTCTCTGGGAGTGTTTCCCATTTAAACAAACACCGTCCTGCCGAAGATGGCGGAGAGTTTGTAGAGGCGTTCAAAAAAAGAAACTGCTCCACTCAATGAAAGCGTCGAAGCCGGTGAGTTTTCCCCCTTGCAAACGCGCGCTCTGCGCTTCGGTTTGCGAGCGAGGTTGTTTCTAACGCCGGTGCTGTTGTGTGTGTGTGATCGGACGCGCGAATTCGTCTCGGAGAGGGCAGTTGGTGTTGCCTCCGCTTCCGAGCAGCGCTGTGTGGTTTTTTTTTTTTTTTTAAGCTACCGTGATACAACGAAGCACTTACCCGCCGCGGTCTGTTTGTTGTGATCGTTTCGGAACCTCCGCACGCGACACACGAGAGCAATTGTCGGCACGTTCGGTTTCAAACAGCGAGCCGATTTCGTCGGTTCCGCCGTGCGTCGGTTCCGTCCGCCGACTCCAAAGTTTACGAGACCCCGGACTCTGCGACTCGCCGAGGTGCAGGAGTCTAGTCGCTACTACTCCACTCGCTCGTTTTGAGTTTCCAAAACGTGATTGTTAACTTTTTATTTTTTATTTTATTTTTTTTAGCGTCGTGCTTATTGTCCACAACACATGTTCACAAAAAGTCTGGAAACTACGTTTCTTCATTTTTTTTAAATTTTTATTTTTTTTAAAAACCAGACGGTCTGACCTGCCTCACAGATTCGACACAAGTGTGGCGTGCAGGAGTCGTTCACACTAACACCAGTGCTCACACCGCAGCAGTTTGGTTATTGCTCGTGTTTTTTTTGTTTTTTTTATTAAACTTCCACCATGAATTTAACTGGACGGCAGACCCATTTTTAAAAAAAAAAAAATCATATGTCCTGTACCCTACAATGCTTAATCGTTGTCTTTGTCTATACCTGTAATCTCCTGACACGCATCATTTACAATCATGTAACAAATTATCAACACGCTGATTCGCGTGACGTAAAGGCACAGGGGGAAGGTGGGGGGGGGGGGGGGCGACGACAAATGGCCGCTTCTCAGAAAAAGGATGCCACATTTTTCCTGATAGTGTGTGTGTGTCTGTGTGTGTGTGTCTGTGAGTGTGTGTGTGTGTGTGTGTGTCTGTGTCTGTGAGTGTGTGTGTGTGTGTGTGTGTGTGTGTGTGTGAGAGAGAGAGAGAGTCGCAGGTCACGATAAACTCCCCACTGTACATCACTGTCCCCAAACTGCTGACAGTCACACTCCTTGGGTTGGCTGCCCTGGAAAATCCACTGCATCTGTTATTTATTTGCATAGCTGTAGTGAGATTACGTATCCTTGACTGTGACGGCTGGTATAATGGCCCATCGCACTATGATGCATGTTGGTTTTCACTGCTGATAAATCATATTTAGGTACGTGTGCTTCTGTGCGTGTGTGTGTGCAGACTGGCAGAGAGAGAGATGGATGTGTTTTAGGGCCACTGGCAGGGTTCAGGTAGAGTCCAGGTTTTTTTCCCTTTCCCCTCTGCTCCCATAAGGTTTAACGCTGAGCGCTCCGATCTTGACTTGGTTGAAGCACATTCTTGGTGAGTCTGCAGGCAAACAATGAGGAGGCAGGTCGGTCATTCCACCGGAGCGGCTGATGTCTAGGTGTGCTGTCGCTCTCTCTCTGCCCTGGGGCCATCCCTGCCAATACTTGCAGGCATTTACAGCTCAGTGCTCATTTCCACGTGAGAGTCTCCGAAATCATTTAGGTATTTTTTCGGTCTTACCGCTTCACGGTCTGTAGCTACCGAGCTGAATACTGACAAATGCTCATGCTTTTACAATTACATGCCGGCCGCTCATTTAATGGGCTGCCATATCTCAAAAATGGCGTGCAGCTGAGGATGGAGCGGTGACAATGGCGCTCCGGCCGACAGATGAGCCAACTTGTCTTTACTTTGAGTCTGATGGAATGCCATTACTCAAGCCCACGTACGTGGTATTTTTGTGACTGGTCGAACGGCCACTGTGGGAACCTGTCCAGTGAACTGCTTCTGCTCATATTCTCGGCAAACGGAGCCCCCTGTCCCCCATTCTCTGTCCCTTTATCTACCACTTTCTTTCTCCCTCACACAGGGTGTCAGGCGGTGTTAACAATGAATCAATCTTTGGGGGGATTCTTTGACTGCAGATGGGGTGAAGAAGCAGGGGACGCACGGCCTTCGCTCTTTGTCTGCCGGCCCCTGTGCTCTCAATAATTCATTAACTTATCACTTTTTTTCTCATGGGGCCAGGAGAAAGTCTCTCTGTGGTATGATAGATACTGTGGTTACATCACATTGTCTGATTGATAATCGAACAAGCATACATTTAGGGGCATTATTGATTTGGCTAATACCCATACAGCCTGGATTTGATGTTAAATATATTAGCACGCAGTGATCAATGCAATTAAAATGCAGAATGCATTTTGTGACATGGTTACCAAACAGACTTAATAAGGTAATAATTAATGAAATTATGTAAACATATAATAATACAATTTATTTGGTAGATAGATACTCAATACAGTCAAGGCACTGTCTCCCCCCCCCCCCCCCCCCCCCGCTATGAAATGTGTCATTGTAGATGTATATGGATAAGTTTTATTTCATCAAAAAAAGCATGAATTTGCATTCAAATCTTCTTCAAAACAGTGTTTTAAGGAATATTTGGTGAACATTTCTGCTAAACGGAGGCATTGACGTCTAAATATCGACTGGTATCACATAGAAAGAGTGGGAAAAATAAGTGGAGGGCTTGCCAATTTCAGTGTGGCAGAGCCAGTTTTGATGACTGTCTGTAGTCTGTCTTTGTCGAGCTGCATTTTTGCGTCACGGCTGTTTGAATAGACAGCATTCTTTTCGAGTTTCGTCAGCCCGTGAGCCTGAAGTGTAACTAAGAGACGGAGATAATGAGTTTAGTTTCAAGTAGCTGCCAATCAGTCAGATGGTATGTGTTCAATCTAAGAGTAGTCGCCGTGTGGATGAGCAGTGGCTCTCGGAGGAACCCTTGATGACACACAGAGCTGAGAAGACGGCTCGATTGTTTTTGCCTGATTGAAATCTGACTCCTTGGTGTTTGTGCCTTTTTTTTTGTTGGGCAGCAGCAGTACTGGCGGTGCAGGCCTAGTCGAGGATAATGCCAGAGTTGTTGCATCCAACTGGTGACTTACAACAAAGGCTTGTCATTCAGAGAGAGTGTACATCTTTACTGTTAGTTTCTAGTTCTTTTCGTCAGAGTTCGTGTGATTTACCTAGGCAGGTTTCCAGGAGTATTCATCAGTTTTACAGGACTCTCTGAAGCTTTCCTCTGCACCAGTTAGACTTGACTGTGACTCGTCATTGGAGGCTGTTTTACAACCAGGTTAAAGAACACAAAAGTTTCCTGTGGCCAACTGGAGCTGTGTAAAACATCCTGTGTAGTCCCCACATCTCAAGGTCACGCATGCAACGACATGGATCTTCCTGTGTTTGTGTTTGTCAAAGTGTGTATACCTCTCACTGGCGTGTTGGTGTGGTGGCACTCAACAGGTAGTTGGGGTTTTTTTCCGCCTGTCTCTCTCTCGGGCTAAATATAGAAAACTCTGCTAAACAAGACAGTCGTCTTTTCACCGCCGAAATATGTACAGCCAGTTCGCCCAAAACGAGTGAGAGAACGAGGCGAGAGCCGCTCAACCCAGATTTTTATTCACTATTCAGATGACGCCGCGGCCGGTCGGCCCCACTCCCGAGCCAAGCGGTGCAGTTTGCACTCTGACTGCATTCGAAGTCACATCTCATTCATCCCCTCGGTCCCCTCTTCTTCAACTCTGAGGTAATACCCACGTGTTAGGCTAGCTGAGCCATATGTGAGCCATGCACACTTCTAAAAGCCAAACGGGCAGCCTGAAGCAATCATTGCACCCAATTCCAGTTTATAACCAGCAAGGATTTGGAACAGTTCACTCTCTGTAGTCCCCGTTGATTGGATGAAGGCAAGATTTTATTAGGGAAGGGGGTGCCAAGAGCTTTGTCCCCCCTCCTCTCTTTGCCCTTCCTCTTTAACTTCAACTCCCCCTTTAACTTTCGCTCCCCCAGCTGAAGAATGCTTGTAAAACGGGTTCACCTGAACAAGCCAGTGGGAGGGTAGCTCCCCGGCCTAGTTTTGTTACCGTTGTAAAATGTTAGCAAGACCTTGTTTGTGTTTTGTTTAGGGCCCCCTTTTATAGAAAAAAAGTGCTTTGGAGGGGAGACAGCAAGGGTGAAAAAAAGTTTGGTTTGTGAGATAACTGCTACCAGATGCTCTCTCTGTCTGTTATTCAGTGCAAAGAGAAGCAGAGAGAGGATGAAGAGGGGAAGAGAGAAGCAACACCATCATTTCCCAGTGAATATCTCATCTGCTACATTTAAACTTCAATCTTCTCCCTGCCTAAAGTTTTCTTGTCCGATCTCTGCCTCTATCGAATATACAAAAATTAAAAAAGGTCTGTTAGCGCAATTCTCCACACGCCGAAATCTAGCAGTCTCAAATGGTTGTTTGCCCTAATTGTTTTCCTTTTTTCCCCGTCCATACATCTCCTAGATGAAACTGTTTCACGTTGGACCCATGTGGCAGCAGGGTGTGGTTTCTGGGCCGGTCTTGATTGAGGGGCGGCTGTGGCTGCCACCGCACCGCAGCCAATTGTAAGAGGATACGAGTCCACGCAAACAGGGCACCGAGTGTGTCTCCTGTCTTACGTTTCACTGGCAACGTGAAAGTTCCTTTCATTAAGAAAATTAGCCCAAGTTGCAGTGCGCACGCAGACATTTTGCTCACAGCACTGTGCCGGGCCAAATTTTGGATTTTCCACCGAGTGCGATTTCTCCTTTATTGCAGCCTTGAGTTCAAAGAAAAGTCAAGTCGTGAACGACAAACTTCCACGCCATCGTTAAAGGCTCCAGACTTACTACAGCATGTCAACACAGGCAAGGCATGTGTCAGATAATTTATTATTACCCCTTTTTTCTTCAACACTTATTCCTTAATTGGGCTGATTCCCCCCCCCCCCCTCTCTTTCTGGATGAAGTGTAAAATGTTCCTTTCACCATTGCTGCTCTTCACTCTGCCTGGTGAAGTCACCCCTGTTTATGGGGCTTGTCGTTAAGGAAACACTCCAATCAAAAGGTTGCTGCTCTGGAGCTTACCGCCGTCCCCAGAATAGCCGAGCTAACACTGGCCTCCTGACATTGCCACATCATATCAAGCGTTGCACCTATGGCGGAGTTCATATACCAAACAACCCTAAACAAAAGTTGACCATTAGGATGATCCAGTATTTCGTATGGGGGTTATACGTCTGTACGTTTTGGCAAGTGATCACCATGTTTCCATTCCGCTGGCTTCTTGTGATGCTCATGTGATTGCTATTGCCACAGTGGAATAAGTGATTCTATATGTCAGCAGTATGACTAAAATCTGAGAAATAAAGGTCCCCGTTCAACCAGCACCACAGTAACAATCTATATTACCCTGATATTGGATATAATCATATGAGAAGTACAATTTTGAAAGTTTTGACAGTCGTTGGGGTCAAACACAGTCACTGCAGAGCATACACGTGGATCAAGTCAACTGACAAGGTTTTTCTAAGTTTTAATAACTGTTCTTGGACGAACAAGATAAGGATGGTAAAAAAAAGTAGTTTATCAATACAGGATACTAAGCAACGGTGGGCAATATCGAATCATGATCCTCGAACAACAAGTAAGCGTCTTATGTCAGAAAAAGACAAATAAAAATATAATGTATTTAAAACTAAGAGGTTTGGTCTTCTGACTTGGACCAGCTCAAGTAGAGTTTGCATACTTTAATTTTCACTAAATGTTTCGACAGATTGCTGGTGTTACCGGCTTTTTTTGCAAAACATTTTTGACACTTGTGGCAACGAGCGTTGTCTCCATCGATTTGAGTGAAATACAACCAGCCCGTTTAATACCGGGTTTCGATACCCATCTCTACTCGCTAGCCTAGCAACATTAAATGCGACAAATAACCCACAATGCAATGCTCTGTAAAATACCCTAATTACCCCGGGAACTCTCTCCATTAAAAAAATGAATATCTGTTGGATGTTGTGAATATGCGCTAACAAGACTGCATTGTATTAGAGTCATAACAGTATCCGTGTTCCACCCAGCTCCCTCACCCCCAATACTGAGTTGACAGTTACACTCAAAATTTTTAACTGTATTTAAATTAAAAACATGCTCTCTGAAGATTGCTTGTTTATTCCTCCTCAATCTTCCTGTGCTAAGCTTTTTTCCCCCTCATAAAATTAATTGAATCTAATTTCTTGTAATTAGACCTCTCTGCCTACAACAAAATTACAGAGAGTAAATGGCTGCTGGCTCCAATTTGCCACCACAAGGCTGGACAATTATCTCGGCCGCATGCAGATGCTGCTGTCGTGTTCAAGCCTGTGGCCTCCACTGTTAAACTTGACCAGGTGCAGGATTGATGCTTGTGTTTATTCCATGCTCATGTCCAATTTAACACATTTTCAGCCAGAACGTCTGCAACATACCATGATCTTACCGAAAGCTGCACAGTGATGCAGTGCTATCAGAGACACTCGCAGCTTCAAGAAGAAAACAGATTATATTGATGTCAGTTAAAGCCCAAGAACAGTGAGGCAGGAGATGTTCATTCAGTTTCCTGGAGAAGTCTGTGTCACTGCCATTGAATCTGAAAAAAACTATTTCTGGAAGCTGATGATTGTTTTTGCTTGTGGCAGGAACAATAATTACACATATGCAAGTTTTTTGCTGCTTGACTACAAATCATTTTAACATGGCTATAGAGGGGCTACAGTCAGTTTACTTAACAGTAGATACAGAACATGTAATCGTCGCCAGGCAGGAGCCATTTCGATGTATTTTGTATCAGTGTGGGGTCTCAGCACCAGTTTGACAAATCTCTCACTCTACTCAACTTATAGACAAATTGTGAACCCCTACAGGAGAATATTTGATTTGATAAAAGTTGAGTCCAGTCCAAGGCGCCTTACAGGCTCTTGCATGAAAGTATCACAAAATGAACAGCACGGCACTATATTTTCTTTTCTTCGTACATTCGGTTTTGACGACTTGAAAGCCATCCATTTAATTGCGAGCAGCGTGTGGCTCTGCAACAACACTGACCCCTCAATGTTTTTTTCGGTCGGTCGAAACTGCGAAGGGCGTTTCGAAGCATAGGCCGACGCGTGTCAGTGTGTGTCGTCCCACTCCCTTACAGTGTGAGGGACGTGATTAGCAGTGCAGGCTTAATCACTCTGCAGATGGGAACCGAGTGCAGTGTCACCAGGACAAAGACAAACCCACAGTTGGATTATGGTTCGGCCGCGTGTGTTTGTGTGTGTTCAGTGAGACTGAGCGACTCTGATTTGACTCATGAACAACTTCTCCGGAACAAGCCCAGCGGAGCTCCTCGCTTCTTTTCGCCCCATTTGCTTTCTCTGTCTGTCTTTCGACACTTGGTCCTCGTGACCCCTGTATCCAGCCTGTCCCCATAAGTCATTTAAACACACTTTTAATAGTGTTAACCTGGAACCGAGTGGCATGTGGTGGTGGGGGGGGGAAACAGACCGGCTCTGTAAAGCACTCCCGGTGAGGACAGCTACAGAAGCACGACTAAATAGCACAGAAGTAGATCTTATCAAGAGCCACGATGACTGGTGTTACGTCACATCTTTTTATAATGCATAGAATTCTGTGACACCATAGGTCAACCATACCATAGCAAAACTAAAACAGCCTCTTTTGAACTGTAAAATGATTCTCAGATTTTTTATTTAATTGTGTTATTTATTTCAATTTACCATGGTTGAAAGCTCATCACTGGGAGTTGAAAGAAAGCAGGTAGTGATTGTTTAAAAAAAAAAAAATTGTAGTGAGAGTTTAAAACCCCCAGGTCTCCCCCTGCCCTGTTACCCGTCTCACCTAGTCTCTGGAATCTTTTTTTTTTTACCTAGGCTCTGTCAACACATGAAACTGGCCAGTTGCAAGAAAGGAAAAGGAGTAGTAAGGGGAAAAACGGGAGATGGGAGGCGGTGCAGTTGTGAAACTGGCGTCAGACCATCTTTTGAGTGGAATTCTTTGTGGGGGTCAGAGTTCAGGCGCTGCAGTGTGGCGCTGCGATTGGCTGAGGAAAGGTGAAATGAAAACCACAGTAAACTTTTGACCCCGGTGCAGGAGCTCAGCGGGAACGCCCAGCCCCAGCTCTGGTGCGGTGGAACAGAGCCCGCTCTCTTCCTGTGTTTACTCCGCCAATCCAACAGGGACGGCGGGGAGAGGAGGAGGAGGAGGAGGAGGAGGAGGAGGAGGAGGAGGGGGAATGAGCGCAGAGAGGGAGGGAAGAAAGACACGAGCAACAGGGAGGGTGGGAGGGCGGGAGGGAGGAGAGTAAATGGGCATTGCTGCGCTGCAGTCTGAAAATGAATATCTGCCTTTTTACAGAGAGGCACAGTTGAAACGTGTACACCAACGCGCCCGTGGATTGGACTGTGCTCCTTGAAAGCACGGTCAAATCTGAGCGCCGCCCTTTTTTATCAACACGAGGTCGTTAAAAGATATTGGCAAAACTAATTTGCAGTGGTTGACATATCTTCACACTCAATTATCTGCGGCTTCACGAGATTTGTCTACCCACCGGCATCTGCATCAGTTGCCAGTGGAGATGTGTGTGTTATCAGACCGGACAGCATGGAGGCTGATCAGGCCCCGGAGCTCTGGCTCCCCAGATAAAAGGCTGTTTAGCCATTGATTAATGAACTCATTTCCATAATATTAGCCCAGAGTGATCACAGCTGCCTGTATTTTGTTTGGTCACTGTGGTCTCCTCTTGACGTTGCTTTGTGTCTTTTTACTTCGTAATACACGCACGCACGCACGCACGCACGCACGCACGCACGCACGCACGCACGCACGCATGCAACATGTCAACCTTATGGCAAAAGAAGGGATTGTCAGAGATGCAGCATTTGAGCAATGCTGTGCAAAGAGCCAGCAGGTTTCATCTGTGCCGGCGCAGCTCTTTTCCTGTTCCTATCTGTTCTTTGTCTGTATTAATGATGGATAGTTGTTGGAGATGCAAGTGTGACACACACACACACACACACACACACATACACACACACACACGCACAAGCACACAGTGGAATCTGCCATTTCTTTTGTCTCCACCTTCATTTATTTCCCCCCGGTTTTTCTACACATTGGAATTTGTGTGTGCATCACCCATTTTTCTCACACAGTCTAAGCTCTGTGTGTTGTGTGTGCATTGGGTGAGGGTGGGGGATGTTTTTTTCTTGGGGAGGGAAAAAGCAATCCCATGAAGGCAGTTTTCTCTCTGCTTTGAACTACCTTCTCTCCCTCACCACATTCATCTATGGATATTGTGCACGCTACAATTTTGAAGAAAATGCTACTAGAGCGAAAGGCGGTTTGCGTTGTTGTTGTTGTTGTTTACAGATTTGCCTGTTGCCGTTGTGAATTTTGTGAGGAAATTTGTGATATAATTTATGTCAACAGCAGTCACTGTAAATGAGGTGCAGCTGGGTTAGGCAGAGTATAATTTACTGATAATTCTCCCCACATTTTTTTTCATTTGCAATGTTTGTGTCTGCCTTAGATTATTATATTTATAAACCACTCCCACATTGAACATTGCTGGCGTTTTTTTATTGTGTGTGACATAAAGTCGGGTCGAAAGGGAAGATACAGTGTGTTTTTGTGTCATGAGGGCTGGAGAGAGCAAAAGACGTGAAGCGCCAAAGCAAGTTTACATGTGTTGAGTTCAGAAATGGAGATTAAAGATGCAGGATGGATGAATTGGTTCTGACAAGAAAGAACACAATCATCCCTTGTGTCAACCCCAAAATATGCAGCAAAGACACACAAAAGTTGTCACAGAAGGTAGAAGTATCAAGAACACCTTGTGGTCATTTTCAAATTGCAACCACTATAAAACGAGGAAGGCTCAAAATGCTTGTATGACCTTGTCTCCACCCGCACCAAATAAAAGGCCAAGAGGACCAACTCAGACACTGTGACTTCTTCGTTTTCCAAATCTATCAGTTTTTTGTTACTTTGAGCTTTCATTCGGTGAAGTGTCTTTGTTGAGCTGGAGTTCTAAAGAACCGGGGTTACATTATGTATGCCGACATCAGGCCATTGTTTATTCTTATGTAAAAGCTGCATGTGCAGTTTCTTGGCTTGAATAAATACAGTGAAATCCACCGTTGTTGAAATCCACCCGTTTTCATGCACAATTGTTCCAATAGAAATCGCTAATGAATGTTTTACTGCAGACACATGTTTCAGAGACAGCGATTGTATTTGTGGAAGGTTTTAATCAAATATTGAGTATTAAGTGTACCGCGATCGCCTACAAATATTGTTTACAGGCCACATCTCCCTGAATTCTTAAGAGTGAGGCTTCATGCTGTGCCTGATTCTTTTTCTGAAATGCTTCACAAACTTTAAAAAAGCTTCAGTGTGGGTGTGTTTCTGTCTGCTCTCCCAACTCCACCCCCCTGCCCTCTTCTGTCACAGTTACGTCACCACTGTGGTTTTGAAAGCTGTGCTTTATTCCACTGTAAACTGCACTTGGGGGGCTTTGACATCAACCCTAAGTCAGTCTCGCTTGTTGGTGCTCTTCAATTGAAAGACTTATCAAAGTGACAGAGTCTGGTGAAATTAAGCAAATTTGTCTTTTTGTAGGGGTTTTTAATTTGTGTCGATTCACAACTCTGACATGGTTTGAATGGCCCTTCACATTCAAGGTATGCAGAGGAATAAAGTGACAGAAAGGTTTTGCTTTTCACTAGACTCCTTTCAGACAAATGTGTGTTGTCAGTCTGTTTTTTTTTTAAGCTTTGCTGGAATTTCACAGCTGCGTCGGCACCTAAACGGAGGCTTTCTTTGAACAATCTACCGCTCCACTTTCTCAAAATCCACACTTGCACACACATGCCTGACACATGTCCTCCTCATTCCCATCCTTGAATCTCATTGTGTGGCTGCACTCTCCATCCTGACATAAAACTCCGGACTCCGGTTGGGTCCTAATAGTTTCATTAAAGTCATGTGTGAAATTGGCAGGAAAACGGCTAATAAGCAATATTCACCAGCAAGAGAGGAGCACTCGACTCTCAAAATGAATGGGGAACCCCCCCCCCCCCCCCCCCAAACTATTAAGATGATAGACGGCTGCTAAACTAAGTGAAATTTGGTTCTGAAATATATGGAGCAGGAGCAGTAATGTCACCCATGGCTCCATCGTTTTTCCGGCCGTCTATCCCGGCTAAAAATCATTTGTTCTAGCAAAGACTTCATAGGAAAGTTTCCATATGTTAGACACAGCAAGTATTTAATGGCATGGATCCTTTCCTCTGTTAACATTTTAATTCATAATGTTTGGTTAGTTTTTCAATTTGATTTCACGGTCTGAAAATAAGGCTCGAGCTCCTGTGTCTTTTTCTTTTTGTACTTTCTGATTTCACTGACATCACTGACCATCAGCAGTTTGAGCTTTTAGAAGCATTTGTTTTCACCTTCATTCTACTCCACTCTTTCTTCTGACAATAGTTCTCTTTAATTGTGGTTGAGATACTTCCTTGTTCCTTTCTTCCTTGTTGTGGCCCAGAAGGAAACAGTACTTTTGGATATGGACGTGCACACATGTCCTTTTTCAGTGTGTAGTTTAGTGTTTCACTTACACTTTATGGAAGCAAAAGACCCACTTTATTTCGATTCATATCGTTGCACCAAGTTGCAGAGTTAACTGCACAAGCTTGTGTCTCTTACAAGCACCTCGAGAGGCTCCTTATGAACTATTTATTGTTGTTGTGCAGCATATTATTCTGTGCAACATTTTAAACGAGTTGGTTGTAATTGACAACACATGCATGTAACATTTCGAACCAGTTATTAAGGCAGCTCATCCTATGTCGTGGACCTAGGACTTGGTGTGACTCGCGTTACATCAGTCGGTTTAGCTCGCAGGATCTACATCTCCAAAGGCTTCCAGTAAGGACTCTGTTTCAGTGTGAATAGGTTCCTATCTTTCAGGACAGGTTTGCCAAAAACTATTTGGTTTTTTTGGGCATACACCAAACTATTTAAGAACAGGAATTCAGATCAGAGAGATCTGCCTTAAAGCTCAAAATCTATCTTTGGTGGAGAGGGAAATTTACACATTATCCAAATATACTGAATACACACATATATATATTTTATCCCATGAAATTATTAGCACTTATTATAGGGAACATTTAATTAAGGAAAAGTAGATCTTATTCCTGTATCACACTTACTAAATGTTTCGGGGGGGGGGGGGAGAAGGAACACTTTTTAATATTCAGTTATCTTCTTGACTGGAGTCATGACTGCAAGTCTGCAGGATCAAGTTTTGATAAGACGAACAAATTCCAGGATTCCTTGTTAAATGAAGAGACTGAGGGTCTGGATTGGTGTGAGCTCCGATTGCACCCAGTGTACAGCTGCTTGTATGTTCAGTGAGAGGTGGAGAGCTCCTTTGAAGACAAACAGGAAGTCATTCTGTCCTTTTTGTTTCCTTTTTGCACTTGATGTCCCAAACCCTCAAGTGGACACCTTTTGTGTTACTTTATTGCCGTGTGCGTGTGTGTGCGTGCGTGTGTGTGCGTGTGTGTGTGTGTGGGTGGGTGTGTGTGTTAAAGATGACGTATACTTCTAGTTGCGCATGTCTGCCATGATTCCTGATAAGAAAGAAGCTCATTGTCGTCACAGTATTCTCAGTATGTTTGGGCATTTAATTTCGTTGTTCTGGGGGATCTATAATTGTGTGTGTGTGTGTGTGTGTGTGGACCCAGTTTGTCTGTTCTTTGTTTTGGGTGGGTCAGTGTTTATTGTTGGGCCTGCCACTCTTTGTCTCAGGGAGCTCAGATTGCAGGCTTTATTTCAGGCAGAGCAGGAATGTCCTCCTCACTATTCTGGTCCTGACTGACTGACTGACTGACACTGCTGCTGTTCTGGCCTTAAGCCAAATGCCTTCGTATCGAAATAATGCATTTCTATTACACGAACTGCATGATTTAATGGTGCACATTGCAGGAATTGTTGTAGCGTTCCAAGCTTACCTAAGGTATCTCCTCAGCCTCAAATCTGGAAAAGAATAGATGTATTCTTGGAGATCCACAGGTGTGGTCAGCTCTTTTTTTCTTTTGTACCTTCGAGGAATACAGGAAAAGTAGCACAGATTTATATCCTCTAACAAATTCAAATACATTTCATGCAAAGAGTTTCACACAGGTTATAAACTGTGTGCAGGATCACGCTCTGGGAGAAAACCGATCAGGGGGACAGATAGCCTTTGTCCCTGGACTCACGGTGCCCCCTTCATTTATTCATGCGAGTTATTTTTGATGCAAGAGTGTATATATCCTTGTAAGATCATCGTGCCACGGATGATGTTTAAATACTTGTTTTGTAGCGCATGATTGGTTTGGGTGTGGCTGTAATGTTCGCAGATAATTTAGAAGATATGAGGAAGTAAACCCCCCCTTCACAGACAAAGGGCTTAGTAATACTCTACAAATCAGAACCAGTAGTTCAGTGTCAACAACAAAAAATGTCTTCTCAAATCAACAATGTGGTTGTTTGTTAAAAACTGAAAAAATTAACCATTTACAGTACATAGTCTGTCGCACCACTGACCTACTCTTATGACTTCACATAAAAGGCCTGGCAACAAACAAAAAAATGAACCACCTTTTAATTTACAGTATGTCTTTTACAGTCTACGACCTTCTCCCGTGGAGACATGAAGCTGCAGCCCTGTCAGTCTTGCCAGAACTGTCCACACACGCAACAACATTTGACCACGCAAGAGACAAAAAAACACGGTGGAAGCTTCCCCTCTGAAAGTAAAGCAAATCCTGAAGGCAGTTGTTGGGTTGCATTTCAGATTTAAAACCTAAGAAAACAGTGACGAGCTGGACAAAAGCAAAGCCACGTGAAAGGTGTGCAAAATGGAGGTGAAATTCTGTGGAAACGCCGCAAACCTCAGAAGTCATCACCCAGAAACACAGTCTGAAAAAAACGTCTGCTCAAAAACAAATCCACCGGAGAAGCCATTGGCCTTAAAGTTACCAGCCAATCCTCTATGTGCCCAAAACGTAAAGTCTGTCTCACCTTCCGTGTGCAGGGATGTAAACCTACACGGCCACATTGAAAATGATGGCCTCTGAACTAACCATGCTTCATTTAAACAACATGTCAGTAAAGTGACACGTTTCATCGTTCAGTAAACCCATGTATGTAGATGTGAAATACAGCGTCACACACTTTGGGTCATTTCTCTTCTGACATCATTTAGTGTGTTACCAACCACTGTAGCTGCCCTGGTGATGTTGTTGTTCTTCTTCTTCTTCTTCTTCATAGTAGACTGAAGATATGTTTACATGGTTAATATATTGAATTTGTTAGCCTATTCAGGGTTGTTGGCCTGACAGAGCGTAATGTCTCCGCACCACACAATGTGCAATACAAAAAAACTTTATGTTGGTCATGATAAAAAATAATGAATGTAACTGCCTTGGTGTCAATCCCTAGCTGAATCGATATTGAAACGATTTGGAAAATCAGTGGACGATACTCTAGCCCCAATCCCTGATCTATATTCTTCTGAGCAGCAGTTTCCCCTTGTAAATATTTTTCAGCATAGGGCGCACACGCCCAACACTAAATCAACGTGTGTGTGTGTGTGTGTGTGTGTGTGTGTGTGTGTGTGTGTGTGTGTGTGTGTGTGTGTGTGTGTGTGTGTGTGTGTGTGTGTGTGTGTGTGTGTGTGTGTGTGTGTGTGTGTGTGTGTGTGTGTGTGTGTGTGTGTGTGTGTGTGTGTGTGTGTGTGTGTGTGTGTGTGTGTGTGTGTGTGTGAAGGTCCCTGCTAGCGCCTCCAAAACGGAACTGTGCAGCAGCAGCAACTCAAAACCAGTCAGACACGTGTAATTCTTTTTTTTTTTTTTTTTTTTTTTTTTTTACAGATTTAGTTTAGCTTTAACATTTAGTTTTGACTTGCAGTCCAGTGTTTTCAGTATTTCAATGTTTTGAATATAGGTTTTTCTTCTATTTCTTTTTTACTTAAAAACATGATGTGATATTCGACTTAGACCTACTAAGACCCTCTGCATCAAAGTCAAAAACATAGCGTTGCGGGCAGCATGTATTTTTTCTGTGATTCCCTGCACGGTTTAGCTCAGTGCACTGTCGCCTCTCTGCTCCCCTCCCCCTCCCTGTTCCCCTTCCTCCTCCTCGTCCTCTTTATTCTACTCGGTCTGTCTTGACTCCTCCTCCACCTCCTGCGGTCCGTACTCGCACAATTCATGCTCACATCTCTGGGTCTGAATTGCATTTCACTTCCAGGAGTTCCCCGTGCACGAGAGGTGTGCGCTTGTGCTGGTCTCTGTCAGTTAACGCGGTTGGACAGGACAGGGATTAACCAAGTTTAACAGGAATCTTGAAATTTAGACTTAAGGGTTGAAATATAAGGTATAAATCATATGCTAAAGAACAGTAATATGTGGCTTTTTTCACTCTGGTTTCAGTGAATTATGAATTATTTGTTTTGGTGTCCACATGCAGGTATTAAACTGTGGCGGGTCAGTTGACTGAAAGGGAACGTTTTTCTCTTTTTCACTCCGTTAAATTATTCAGCTGCAGCATTAGCTCAGTAGCAGCTCTGTGTTTGGGACTGATGTGATCAGTGGTCTGTGTTGGAGGAACACACACACACACACACACACACACACACACACACACACACACACACACACCAGAAACTACTGCCTACATGATGGTGATTTAGATGAGGCATAATGAGACAAAACCTGAATGGAGGCATTATGATTGATTTTTCTTTTCCATTTCAGTAGTTGACACGTTTATCCATAAAAATTGAATTTTGTTTATTTTTTTCATATTTATATTTCTTTAATGAAATTGTGATTTTTATTTACATTCCTCAGAGAACAGCAAAAGCTCAAAAGTGAATCTAAAGGTCACACGTTTTTGATGTATTATGAAGAATTTGTATTTCGAGCTGTGTGATTATTAATAGATTTCATAAGGGGAAGAACATCTGACGGGCTTATCTCTGTGCAGCGGCACGAGGGTGCTAAATGTCCGTGTTTTTGGAGCAGTTTGTTCCTAAACACCGAAGGTCCTCTGAGTAAAGGACAGGTCTCTTGATATTAAAGTGAGGCCCAAAAAATATATTATATTTGACTATAATATTTTGTTCATCTGTTTTCAGATGTGGGTGACAAGCTCATGAAAGATTAGTTTCTGTTGCTATGATGCAACCTCATCCAATTGCTATGATGAGGAAGTTAGTTTGTCATTTTGCATAAAAGGGGGGGGGCATACTCGGTTGCTTCATGTTTATTACAAACGGTGACAGAGCAACAAATGAAGCATTGCTTACAGTCGAGGCGGTTCTTTGATCAGTCACATTTGATTAGTCTTTGCAGGGACTTTCTGTGAATACTGTCATTTGCACCATGTTGTTCCCTCGGAGTCGATTCGTCTAAGACAATGCCCACACTGTTTGCATTTTAAAATGAAAAGACTAGCGTTTTTAAGCTCCATATCAGAAAAAGTCTCCGACCTAAAAACGCATATCACATGACCGGTCTAGTACCCTGGTCAATGTCTACTCCGTGGTCGGTTGCTCAGTCCCGTTCAGACCTGATAAAACGCATCTGTCCTGAGTGATCTGATCGCAAGCGGTCGGCATGTGAACGCACCCAGGACGCAATGTGGACATTTGAGTCTCAGCCTCAGTTAAAGGACCTCAAAAGTCCGGAGTAGTGTGGATGCCAGGGAAACATGTAGCTACAGTGATGCGTCCGCGTGTGGATGTAATCTAAGCTTTGGAAAGCATCATACAGAAGCAATCATACAAGGTGTGAGGTGAGCCGTGGAGTTTCCCTTAAGCACCGAAAGGCTGGACGCAATACCTATAACATTGAACGGGATGGAGAGTTCTTTTTAAGAAACCTCAAAATCTTAAATTCACAATTCAGAGTTGTAATTACCTGTTCTGTTCATTGTTGAGAGGAGGAACCCTCTGCTGATAATTTGGTTCCAGGTTAAAAACCTCATGAACCCGTGAGCACTGACGGAATCCAATGTTTTAAAATTAAGCTGAGCTAACGTCAGCGAGCAGCTCGGCTAAACAAGCCCACAGCCCCTCCTGACATCCTGTGTCGGCTGAAGAGCGACAGAGACACATTGAAAAAAATACAAATTATTAGAATTTACACGTTTTTCAACACAAAACTTTATTCGGTGGTTTTAATTATTGGGTCCGTTTATTTTGGAGGGGAGGACACCTCAGTTGAATAGTTGGCTTCCAATAAAGGCAATTAAGAAGAGACAAAATTAAGAAACCTAATCTAAAAATAGTTTTTAGACATTGAGGACGACAACTCCAGTGCGGTTTTTATGATGAAAATGAAATGTTGCAAGTGTACAAATGTTGCAAAAATCTAAATCTATAAAAAAAAAAAAAAAAAAGAGCACAGCCTCAAAAGGAGGCTTGTTGAAGAACCCAGTCCCCATGCAGCCGGCTACCATTTTCACCCAGCTGGACATATAATATGTAAATAGGGTGGATGAGTGGCCAGATTTCCAGGAAAGGGAAGTGGTGACGCAGTGGAACGGGCTGAGGGGAGGACGCAAACAGGATGCTATGTGCTTTGGCTTCCTGTGCCGTTTTAGAAATCATGTTTTTTCCCATGAATTTCTGTGAAAGCAAAACATATGAAGACTTCCTGGTGAAAACAGCATTTTTCACAGACGTGCCAGTATCATGTTGAGTCATCCAGACATTCGGAGGTTGCAACAGCTCTTGACCTTTTCGTTTTACCTTTCTGTTTTCAGGAGATGTTAAGACATTGAGGAGACACTAGACCCTGAATGGAGCTTGACTGGGGCTTGTACTGGCCAAGGTGAGAACGTGGTATATGTAGCAACACACAAACACACACACACACACACACACACACACACACACACACACACACACACGCCAGGTCAATAAACCATATCAACCGACCAAACAAAAGTTGAGACCAATTTCATTTCTAACTATGAGATGTAAAACTTCTCACATTGGCAGCTGCTCAGGGTGGACCTGGTGGTTTGTGAACGTCGTTTTTTGTCCACGAGTAAGTTTCACATTGTCAAAACGAGGCTGCTTCAGTTCAGTGGCATACTGCCAGGCCTGTTGAGACGCATCTGTGGTTTTCGGTGGGCTGCTGCTGCTCACAGTCTCTCACTGTGCTCAGAAAGGCAGTTGTCAGATCTCAGTCCTGTCAAACTTTGATAACGTGCAAAATGCAAGTCCACTAATGTCGTGCAGTTGTGTGGATTCCACGAGAGCACCCGGTCGTTGTTGTGCTACAGTTGTTTAAACCTGTTTACGTTTACTCTGGTTTTTCAGCATTACCTCCCCATAACCAGAGTAGAAACTACCCCCACTGTGCACTCCCTGCTCTCAGAACGGCTCCCCGCAGCCCCCTGCTCTGCTGTTTGTCCGTTTCAGGATGTGAAGCTGACTGAGGGCTGATGTCATCTTTCTCCACTGCTGCAGAGGTGAGCCTTAGGACAGAAACCAGGAAAGGAGGAAGGAAGGAAAGAAGGAAGAGAAAGAGACGCGAGGAGGGGGCGCTGGCAGGAAGAGTTGCGGCCAGAGCAGGATAGGTAGATTTAGAGAGCGCTGAAAGATAGACGGACAAGAAGCAATGCGATGCAGATTTACGGCGCAGAGTGCGTCTCGGAGACTTGGTGCTCCTCTAATTGTGGCAGTGATGGTGGCTGACTGGACTGCATGTCCTAGCCTGCTGCTGTGGAGCGGGAGTTGCATAATGGTTCTCATCCGTTCGACAGTTTTCCACTCTGGAATGAGCTCACTCTGTGTTTAAGAGTGCTCGCGTGTGCTCGTGCACACATGCACACACAAGGCAGACTTGTAGTAGAACGGTCGTGGTTGGACAACCGCACGCTACAGCTTTGTGTGTGTGTGTGTGTGTGTGTGTGTGTGTGTGTGTGTGTGTGTGTGTGTGTGTGTGTGTGTGTGTGTGTGTGTGTGTGTGTGTGTGTGTGTGTGTGTGTGTGTGTGTGTGTGTGTGTGTGTGTGTGTGTGTGTGTGTGTGTGTGTGTGTGTGTGTGTGTGTGTGGGTGGGAATTGGAAAGAGCTGTGACCTTAGAGGCTGGCTGCAAAGGTGTCCTCCATCATGAACTCTGCAGGGGTCAGGCGCAGGGCAATGTTGGAGCAAGAAAACAAGGGCAGGGTCCCCAGCCCACTACTGCTACACCCAGGGAGGGAGGGGTTGTCTGAGGATGGTATTGGGGGGGAAATTGCAGTAAAAACCTATTGGAAGAAAGAACGGATGTAGGCACGTATTGGGAATGCTGAGGGCGGAAGAGGGATAATTCTTACCGGTCCCTGGAATATATTGTGAAGCGTTGCCTGGATTGTTTCTAGGCTACACGAACCTGAGCAGGGTTTGTTTTTGCTCATGCAGTCGCAGGCAGGCAGACAGACAGACAAAGACTGGTGAATATGTGCCTTCCTGGGACAGTAGCTACGAGCACTGATCTCTCTTACAGACTTTGCTGCGACATGTCTGTGCATGTAAGTGTGCTCCAAACGCTCTGTGTATGCAGTATGTGTGTGTGTGTGTTGTCGCTGCTGGCAGAGTGGTATCATTCTAGCGGGCACACTGGCTGAACGCAGGATGACCCATTTCCCCCGAGGCGCCAAATCACTACATCATCATCAGCCGCTTCTCGCAGTAGCACAGATGAGATTTCACTTCCATCAAGCACTAAGAAGGAAACAAGGCTGCTTTAACTCACTGGATGGTCCACACTCATCATAAATCTGTAGGAATCTACTCCCACTGCTTCATTCATAACCTCAATAACTTGGGGATTTTGTTGATTTATTTCCCCAATAACTTGACACGAAGCTTTCAGGGTTTGCCTGAATCTAGAGTAATATCAGAGTGGACTGACCGCTCAGGCCACTTGAGCTGTCAGTCTATTTGCACCGCATATGTGTGTATGTATATATGATGTGCGACTGTGGGCTTTTTCAGGTGCTGATATGTGCTGAAGATGAGTGGCATAGGAGACAACTCATTGGAGCCGCTGTGCTCCGACCGCAAACGTAAACTGTCCACCTGCGACACGCTAGGCTTAGGGTAAGTACTGCAAAATTCTGCGAAGCATTGTTCATTTATCAGGCCACTGTGGCTGCTGTTGTTTCTGGTTTGAGTGTCGGCAAGTGCATCAGGTCACTTCCTTCCTCCTGGCCTCACGTAAACGCCACTGCCTTCCTGGTTCGACCGTGCGTCTGCCAATAGCGAAAAACAACTGAGGCATCAGAGCCCAGGCTGTATAGCCTGCATACGGACGGGGCATAGAGAGGTGAGGTTGCCATGGCAACACGTCTAATCCCCTTGGCGCCCCAGCAGGTGTGACAAGCGTCGGAGGGAACAGGAGAGCAAGTACATCGAGGAGCTGGCTGAGCTCATCTCCGCCAACCTCTCCAACATCGACAGCTTCAACGTCAAGCCTGACAAGTGTGCCATCCTCAAGGAGACTGTGAGGCAGATTAGGCAAATCAAAGAGCAAGGTACTACCACTGTACAAATCACTCACACAAGCACACACACTCACTCCTGGTCACGGGCAGAGCATTCTCTGAAAAGTTAGAATTGAACCATGTTTTGACTCCAATCTGATGATGATTTAACTGTCGAAAAATGTTTTCCTCTCGTTTGTGTTTGTATTGTAAACAGTGAATAAAGTTAGGCTGAATCATGATAATGACCCTGCGGCAGGACAGATGATGCCACTGATGAAGTGGTGTGTTTGGTTCATTGCCAGGCTCCTTCAGACTGACAGCCAGGTCGGCTGTTGGTATCACTGGGGGTAAATGAACACCAGTAATTGAGACCAGTGGTTGTGACTGAGGGCTGTCAGTGGCCGTGTTTATCTTTTGGTGGCAAATCCTGTGTCTCAGTGGGAGACTAATGACACTGCTGACTCAGAAATCAGACCTTAAAGAGAATCGCTCGATCCCTAGGCTGTTCAACAATTATATTTGCAGATTCGACGTGATTGCATGAGTACAGGAACATATTTCTTGCTGTTGGGTCGAGATTAGATCTGTGAAGTTAAGTGGGTAAAGAAGAGAGAGTGAGCAATCATACTGGAATCTACCCAGAGGGTCACAGCTGGCTACTGCTGGCCCCGGCGTTGTGCAGCCAGGTTGCTATAGTTACAGGATAGGAATTATGAAGGGCCTCTTCTTTCTCCTCTTTTATGTCTGTTGTCCATTTAACTCACCTTTTCCCTCCCTGTCTGCTCATCTTTGCGTTTACATCTGTTTCACCAGTGTCTGTCTCTAAGTCAGTCGTTTGCTCGTGTAGCTGGTTCAGCTCGAGATGGAATGAAATCCATCCAATGACATATTATTTTTCTTCTTGCTTAGTGTCTCTCACCACAGATGGCCCTGCTATATAGAGTGAGTGGTATCTAACTAAGCATCAAACACATGCAGATTTAAAAATAGAAAGGCACGCCAACCATGCAACCGTAACTCGCGCTGCCACCTGCTGGAGAGAAGAAGAACTTTATTACACTATAGATGAAGCAACTGTAAATCGAAGAATTGCTGGCTCGAAAATATTACAAATACATGAAAATAGAATTAAAACATCCATTATACTGTGGCTGGAGAAGAAAAACACAGCTTATCTTCTCTTGTGAAAATTCTGTCTTCAAAGTGTTTTGATCAGTTGTGCAATGTGCTTCAACTGTCCTCAGGAAAGAGTTCTTGCAGTGATGATGATGTCCAGAAGGCGGATGTGTCCTCCACTGGTCAAGGGGTCATTGACAAGGACCATCTGGGACCACTGCTCCTACAGGTCAGCTTGGGGACAATCCCTGCAGAGCAAAAGACTAACACCAATTAGTTGCCCCTTCAATATGCTGGATCAGTGCTTTGCTGAACATGTGCATATGTTTCTGTAAACACTATGTTTACATGTGCCTCTTTCATCTCTTCTGTCCTCGTTTGCCCCGCTGTTTTCAGGCCTTGGATGGCTTCCTGTTCGTGGTGAACCGAGAGGGCAGCATCATCTTTGTGTCGGACAATGTGACCCAGTACCTGCAGTACAAGCAGGAGGAGCTGATCAACACCAGTGTGTACAGCATCATCCATGATGAGGACAGGGAGGAGTTTCACAAGAATCTCCCCAAGTCCAGTGGTGAGACATGAGTTATGCATGCACACACACAAACTCACACACAGTCATGCTCATGGGTTTACCAACATCCCTTTTTTTTTTTTTCAAAGCACCAAATGGGGCATGGGGTGAGGCTCCCCGGCAGAAAAGTCACACCTTCAACTGTCGTATGCTGGTGAACTATGGTCATGGTCCGAGTCACGGGTTGTCAGATGAGAGACCTGGAAGCCAACGCTATGAGACCATGCAGTGTTTTGCCCTCACTCAGCCCAGGGCAATGATGGAGGAGGGAGAAGGTAAAAGTCAATACTAACAGCTTTGAATTCTTCTTTTCTTTTTTTTCTTTTACAGTTGAAGCAGTAGAAAATAAACAAGTAAGAATAACAGGTGGAGTTGTGGCAACAGTCTATACTTTACACCGATGTCGTGGATATGATTTAACCAGCACGTCTGGTACAAAGTAGGATTTGTTTACCTCTCCAGGTGTCTTGCATACACATAGTGTGTAGCTTTGTGTGTATCTTCTATTATTTTATATTATCAGTGTGTGTGGGTGTAAATATTGGAATTTAATACTGGAACTACAAGCACAATGTCCAGTTTCTCCTCCAGTGTGGTTAAATGAGGACTCATGATTGTGTTGTCTCTTCCCTCAGATTTGCAGTCGTGTATGATTTGTGTGGCGCGACGCATCACTGCAGTAGAGAGAACCGAGAGGTTCAGCACTCGCCATGAACTGTCTGGTAAGTTTCCACTGTGCAACATCTAAGAGATCCCAGTACATTTCCCAAGTGTGTTCATTTTGTATACCAGACATGACCTTTATTTATTTTTTTAAATGTTGTTACGCACACCACCTTACAAAGTCAAAGCTTTGTCATTTTTTTATAAAATAAACACTAGAATTATAATTCCCAATTCATACCATCGGCACCTGCCCTGATATGAGACTGCGATCTTCAATCCACATTATTCTCGAAATGGTATTTCCTGTTTCTCAGTTAAAAGCCAGGTCTCAAATATTATCCGGATGTATGATGTACAATTCGACTGCTTTAATTTTATAAATTCAACAATATGTTATTTTCTGCTGTTTGTTGTTCTGATAACTCATCTTAAGTATTATTGTCTTATTTATTTTTTCACTAATGATGTGTGTTTGTTCATCCTTTAACTCGTCCTTTAAATCCGTCTGGCCATTGTTTCACAATAAAGGCCCTCTTAAGATATTTGGGTCTTTCTGTCCACTGAAACGCTAAAGGACTTTTAATGTGAAACAGTTACAAGAAGGGCTTACTTTGTATCAACATCTTAATGCAGTAACTTTAACAGGGCAGAGCTGATCAAATCCAGCCTCCCTAATAAGATATGACTAATTACACTTATCAAACAGGGAATTAGAAATAAAGGCTGCCTCTAATAAATCCTGTTACGTTCTGCAGATGAGGTGATAAAATAAACCCTCTGCAGTTTCTTTTTGGGAAATACATTGTTTCGAGATGTACACCATAGATTTTGAATGCGCGTAATCGGGAAGTTATTGCTTTTTACCTCTGCCACCACTCGTCATTATCGTTTACTAATCCCAGACGTGCATCTTCTATTGCAGGTAAACTGATTGAGATTGAACACCAGAGCTCTCTTCACACCACTATGCGTCCAGGCTGGGAGGACCTGGTGAGGCGATGCATGCAGATGTTCCTCCAGCACAGCGAGGGACAGCCCTGGTCCTACAAACGTCACTATCAAGAAGGTACGTAATGTGGCATTTGGTACCACACGAAGAGGTGTATGCAATGATAACTTAATTTCCACCACGGTTTTGCATGTGCATGGTAATCTAGAATCAGAGCATTGGCACAGACATGATCCATTATTATGGGAACCAGGAAGGCGAGTTTGAGCATTGTCAAAACGGCAGGAATCACACGAGTACACAATAAATACACCAGAACACAGAGCACCTCATTAAAATGTTTGCTTGGATAGACACAGACCTTTTTTTGGTGAATAACAGTATATCAGTATTAATAATTAAAGAGTACATTCGGTTTCAGTACATTCGGCATTCAGACATCGCAAGACACAAAGAATAGACATTATTTACTTTGTGGGCATATGTCCAGAGATATTTCCATTATGGCTGCCAGAAAATTAGTGAACATTTACGCTCACAAGGCTGCTGTTTTTTTATGTGAACAAATGTAAAAATCAAGTGTATCCTTACAACTCAACACGTTTAAAATAAATCATCACTTTTATGTCATCAAATCAGTTAAAAAAAAAAAAAGTATTTGTATAAGAAAATTTAAATGTTGGTTTTGTGTGTAATGAAAAAACAAAGAACATCACGGAACACCACACCTTTATCAATTATATGGAACGTGTGCGCCCCTGGCAGCTAGCATTAGTGTTATATTTTTGCTTTGTTAATGTGTTTGGTATTTTCCCCATTGTCAGCTATTTCTTGGAGGCTTGAATTATCCTTTTTGTCTACTCCAGCTTTCCATAATGGTCATGCGGAGACCCCACTCTACCGCTTCTCGCTCTCTGATGGCACCCCAGTCACAGCCCAGACAAGGAGTGACCTCTGCAGGAATCCCAACACCAACGAACCGCACTCGTTCTTGTCCACACACTTGCTACAAAGGTTCAAATGCTCTAACAATTGAAACTAGCAAGAACGTGTTTTTGATTAACTTGGGTGAATGCTTGACTGAATTGTACAGCCAAAACTTTGTTCTGTTTTTAATTATTCTTATTTTTTCACATTTTCCTAAAGGGAGCAAAATGGTTATCGCGGAAATCAAGGAGGAGGCATGAGGCCCCAAAGCATGGGTGTGAATAACCCCAACCAACAGATGAGCATGGGCCCAGGAGGGGGCATGGGCATGAACAGGGGCTATGGTATGGCCGAACAAGGCAACATGCCACAACATGCACATAGAGGAGTGCCCCCGTACGCTGGGGGCAACCGAATGAATCCCATGAACCAGATGAACCAGATGAATCCCATGCATCAGATGAACAACATGGGCCAAATGAATCAGATGAATCAGATGAATCAAATGAATTCCATGCATCCGATGAACTCCCCCATGAACTCGATGAACCAAATG
Source organism: Scophthalmus maximus (assembly GCF_022379125.1). Lineage (NCBI taxonomy): Eukaryota > Metazoa > Chordata > Actinopteri > Pleuronectiformes > Scophthalmidae > Scophthalmus > Scophthalmus maximus. The sequence goes on from NC_061520.1 coordinate 20,647,009, forward strand.
GGGCCCATGAATCAGATGGGCCACCATGGCATGCATCAGCAGCAGCACCAGCATCAACAGATGGGTCAGTTCCACGGAGGAGGAGGGGGAGGACCCGGAGGCGGAGGGTACGGTTTGGGAATGACCAGCCCGCCCCAGGCCAGTCCGGGGATCAACGGCCCCACGCACAATGTCATGGGTTCGCCTAGAGTCCGAGGAAGCCCCAAGATGGGTGCCAGCCCCTTCTCTCCTGGTGGTACGCACCAAATCATTTTTGTAACTCTCACTTATCAGCACTGTCCAATATAATGTAGTAAAACAGCTTCTGAAACCAAAAGTCTGCTAATATTAGTTTTATTCATGAACTGATCTCATGTCTTTGGTTGTTTGTCCTTCTGCAGGTATGAACTCTCCCATGAGCTCCAGTCACCCTGGTAACTCAGGGGGGGGAGGGGGAGGTACTACCTTCTCCAGCAGCTCCTTGAATGCCCTCCAAGCCATTAGCGAGGGGGTGGGTAACCCGATGCCCTCCCCACTCACTTCTCCTCCCCCTCACAAACCTGACAGCTCCCCGAGCATCAACTCCACCAACCAGTCAGCAGGGGGACCATGTAAACCAGGCCTCCCAGCCTACTCGGACTCCAAGAGCCCGGGCAGCTCACTCGTGGCTGGAGGAGAGCAGCAGTCTCAGCAGCACCCGCACACCCCAACAAGCGAGGGCCCTCCGGACAAGCCAGACAGCCAGGTCAGCAGAGAGATGGGTCCGGCAGGCGGGGAATCCAGTCGACGGGTCCCTGACAGCAGATCTCACAAGAAGCTTCTGCAGCTCCTCACCTCTCCTACAGATGAGTTGGTGCCAATGAATCACACGTCAGGCTCCGGATCCTCCTCCGCGCCCGAGAGTAAAGATGGCATGGCGGCCGTCACCAGCCCCACTTCCTCAACAGGAGTGTCATCCTCCACGGGCGGAAATCACAGCACTGTGTCCTCCACCGGTGGCGCAGGACATTTAACGAGTCAGTCGCTGCAGGACAAACACAAGATCCTCCACAAGCTCCTCCAGAATGGGAACACCCCCGACGAGGTGGCTCGCATCACAGCTGAGGCCACTGGGAAGAGCAGCTTGGATTCCGAGCCGGGGCCCGCTGCCTCTGGAGGAGTGAGGGGATCCGAATCAAAACAGGAGCAGCACAGCCCTAAGAAAGAGAAGCCCCACGCCCTCCTTCACTACCTCCTCAACAAGGACGACTCGAAAGAAGGCGGAGATATCAAGCCAAAGCTGGAGGAGCTAGAGGGGAGAGGAGCTCAGGGGGCAGGGGTCACCAGCTCCGATCCCCACTGCATGGATGGAAAGGTCAAACTGGAGCCATCTGATGAGGTATGTTTTATTTTTTTCATCCCCACAATTACAAGTCACTAGATGTAGTTTAAAATACCCAGCAGAGCATTGTTTTCCAATCACTCTTGTGTCTTTAGACGGAGACCCTGGAGACCATCCTCGGTGTCCCAAGGAAAAACTCTGGTTTCTACCCTGAACCAGACTCCCGAGCAGGGAAGGAAGTGGGAAATAAACAAGTGAATATGCCTGGTAAGTCAGTCAGTAAAATCTGAAATATCATCAAGAAGTGCAAAAGTGATCATACTTAATGTAAAAAAAAAAAAAAAAGAATAAGAAGACATGTTTAACACTAGGCTCATAGCATCTGCAGCGTGGTACACATTTCTAATCATCGAACCCAAATATTTGAAGGTGTGAAACCTCACCTTGGTACTCTGTTTTTTCAGAAGCGGAGAAAGGCCCCGTGCCTCCAGCTCAGCGTGCTGTCTATCAAAGAGCCTTGTCCATGGATGCCAAGCCCATTGGTGGAGAGGGAGCCGTAGGAGGTGGGCTGGCTATGAGGAGGAACGTCCCATGCCCCACGTTGATCAAACAGGAGAATGTGGATACTCCAATCCGACCCGGGGGCTTACCCAATGGCTTTCCTGGAGCCATGGGTGTGTGTCCACCGCGGGGAAATCCGACAAGTAACTGCAACGCTTCTTTCTTGGCATGCCAAAGACCGACTGACTTTCTGTATAAACCTGGATCTCACAGAATAGACAGCTTGATAGTACTGCGTGCTTTAGAATTTTAAATAAAACCCACCATATTTGAAAATATGGCAGCTAGTCCAGTCCATTTTTCAATATGTCGCAATTTACAGATGAAGTTTTTGTGTTGTTCAGGAGGAGTGGGCAGAGGTATGGGGATGCCCCAGCGCCCTCCCATGGCAGGGCAAGGGGAGTGGGGGATGCCGAGGCCTGGCGGCAGTCCTGCGGCTGGACCAGGACACCCAGGCATGGGCCGCTCTGGGCCAATGGGAGGACCCATGGTCAACCGCTCCAACAGTGTCCCTGCAAACACCAGGTCTATGCTGCAGCAGCAGCTCATGGATATGGGTATGTCACGTGAAGCTGTAACTAGTGAATAGTTTTGTGCTTTTACCTAATTTGTGCATATTTACATAAAGCAAAGTCAATATCTGAATTGGACACATTTTCTCTGAATCTGTTTGCAGGTGCCAACGAACCCAATATGAGCATGAGCCCATTTGGTGCACATGGACTTCCACCTCGGTCCCCCTCCTGGCCTGACTCTGCTATGGGAATGGACAGACCACAGAGTAACACAAACAGGTAAACCACTGATCCCAACACTCTTCCTCTTCATTTTTCCATTTTGGTAGACCTCCCCAGCTGTGACTGAACATCTGTGCCACTTGTATGTTTAGGGAACAGTTTGCGCACCCCCTGGATGAGTTACTGGGGCCCCTGGCCAGCAGCGAGGGCCCGAGTGATGAGCGAGCGCTCCTGGACCAGCTGGACTCTCTGCTCAACACCACCGATGTCATTGCTCTGCAGGAGATAGACCGAGCCCTCGGCATCCCTGAAATAGTTGGCCAGGTACGGGACATGCTACATTTGTGATTGATTGATTCCACTCGTTTTGTTGACAGGACATGATCAGACATGATCAGTGTTGTCACCATGAGCCCATATGATCTTCAGTACCTGCTGATATGTGATACAGTAATAATTGAATAGTGAGATGTGGAAACTTATGATATTATGACATTAAGTGGTTTTTGCTCTCTACATAAGTAAACACTGAGTCAGTGATCATTAAGAAAAGTCAAACTTGTGGTCCAAAATCACTGCATATTAGCATTTCTGTGATCCTGATAACATGTGATTTGAATGTGGACTCTTGTAAATCCTTGACTTGAAGGAGTTGTTAAAGCTTCTTGTTATGTTGATGTAGTACATGTGTTTGTCGTGCAGTTGTTTAATGTACTGTATATCTCATTATCATTACCCAGCTGTGTTAATATTTCTTTTTTTTTTTACTATGTTCAAACTAGCATTACATGTGACTTCTCTGTTCCTCAGAACCATGGGCCTGAAGGTCGTCCGCAAGGCCCGGATCCAGGTCGGGGTCAGCGCCCGCCATCGGAGTCTTTCCCAAGGCCAGAATCCGCCATAGGCATGGAGCAGAAACCCATGTATGGCCAGGGCTACCCCGGGCCCCCTGGGCCTCCAGGGCCCCCCGCCATGGGCATGCAGGCTGCTTATAGCAGCAACACAATGCAAGCTCAGTCTCCCGGAGGCTTCAACCCTATGATGAACCAGATGGGCCAATCAGGGGGCTTCCCAGGCATGGGGGGCATGGGCAACCCCCGCGCAAACATGATGAGACCTCGCATGATGGCCACCAAGCCTCTCCGACTGCAGCTACAGCAGAGACTGCAAGGGCAGCAGGTGATCACACAGATAATATTCAACCTCACCGTACGGGTATATATCAAGGATGGGACGATACCACTTTTTCATGTCCGAACTGATACCGATCCTGCACACGTCAGTATCTGGCAATACCGATCCAATACTATTCTGATTCCCCGCTCGTAAAATAAAATATTTATAATGCATTGTTCAGGATGCACTTTGCTTAACCTAACCATATAAAACATCATACTTAACTGTGAAAAAAATAATCAACTCCCCTATAGTAAGACATACTTAGCCAGCAACATGACTGAGGTATGGAATACTGCTGTTTTATTTCTCACAGAACTTTTAGCAGAATTTTTTATGGTCAGCACCATTCAAACAAGCAAAAAAAAATTTAACTGTAAACTGTTAATTGAGTAATAATAAATGAACATACAAATATGATGCCGGAATGTCGTTCAAGGCTTAATCGATATGTAAATAGGCCTTTATTTGGTATGTCTACTTTAATGTATCAGATCGGATTCTACTTCTAATTTCTTCCGATATCCGATCCAGTCCTTTTGGCCAATATTGCCCCGATACTGATATGGAATATCAGATCGAGGCATCCCTAGTATACATAGCACCTAGGGATAATATTAATGATAAACTTCAAAATATGTAACTGGCATTATGAACTGTTTTTGACAGTTTATGAACCAGACTCGACAAGGCATAAAGATGGAAAGCGCCCCCGGAGGAAACCCTGCCATGCGTCCAGGCATGCAACCAGGCATGCAACCAGGCATGCAACCAGGCATGCAACCAGGCATGCAGACAGCCATACAGCCAGGCATGCAGCCCAGCATGCAGCCTGGTATACAGCCTGGTATACAGCCTGGCATGCAGCCTTCAGGCATGGGTGGTCAAGTATGTATTGAGCACTTCCTCGCACTTAGCCACATTTAACAAAGCCAACCTGCAGAATTTAAGGTCTTAAGTATCGATGTTCTTCTGCAGCCTGGTTTCCTAAATGCCCAGATGATGGCCCAGCGCAGCAGAGAGATGATGACCATGCAGATGAGGAGGCAGCGGATGATGATGCTGATGCAGCAGCAGCAGCAGCAGCAGCAGCAGCAGCAGCAGGGACAAGTAGCAACAGGAGGATTCAGCCCTCCTCCAAACGTCACTGCACCAGGAGGAATCGACAGCCCTATGGCAGCCCCCCCCCTGAACCAACCTGGACAGCAGGGCTTCAACTATGGAGGCAACTACGGTAAGTTGACTGAAATGGAGCTGGTTGTTGTATGTTGTTTTCCTCCTGGATGTTCCACTTTTGACATTCGTGTGACTGGTCCTCTTGTTGTTGTACTTGCAGGGATGAACCAGCAGGGGGACCCGACATTCATGGCTCCAGGCAGCAGCCCATCAGGAACCATGATACAAGGACGGATGGGGGGCCCTCCTCAGAGCCCCATGATGGCAGCAGGGATGCAGGGAACCCCACAGGGAGCGCCCATGTATCCATCTGGAGACATGAAGAGCTGGCCACAGGGCAGCATGCCTCGCAACAGGTACGTGACATCGGGCCTCTTCCACCAAGAACTAGTCACCAAAACCTTGTGTAATATTTCTAAAAATTAAAGAGGTACAATTATGTTTTTTTTTCTGTTTATCCAGCGCATACCCCCAGCAACAGTTCCCCCAGCAGGGCAGCCAGGGCCAGTTTGGGCCCATGATGATGAACAACTCCATGGGTGGACCCGGGCCAGTCAGCGGGGCCGGTGCCGCACAGATGGGACAGATGCCAGGGCAGATACAGGCCCACATGGGCATGAACTCTATGGGAATGGGTAGAATGCCAATGGGACCTGATCAGGTTGATAACACTGTAACACGTTGGAATGTTGTGACTTTTACGTGACACAGCTGATGAGTGTTTTCGACCCTAACACATCTTCTCACTGTTTTTTCTGTCTCTGTAGAAGTATTGTTGAGGACCTTTGGCTGAGCCTTGCAGCTGTAGCAGAGTGGCCTGGACCAGGAGAAGAGCCGGACACACACATACGCACACACGGACACACACACACTCAAAAACACACTTCAGGATTTCCCTTCATGAAATATGACGCAGGAGACTCAACATAACGTACTGTTCATCCTGAAGGAAGTGGGCCACGAGGACAAGCCTGCATCAGGTTTCATCTCCAACTGAACCCTCACAATCCTATATCTGTGTTTGTGCGTGCGTGTGTGTGTGTGTGTGTGTTTTCGCATGAATGACCTGCAGCTGTCGGGCAGTATTTAGCGTCACGGTTGGGCTGCAAAAGTGGGACTATGGTACAACTAGCTGTGGCCGCACTTTACCCGGAGGGTGCTGCGCGGATTAAAGATTGATGCAATATTTCTTCATCATTAAAGCCTTACTAGAGATTCAATGCCTTCACAACAGTGGGTTTCTTTACTGTTTCCTTCTTATCCTTTGGATGCGCCTCATTCTTCTTAATGTCATTGGAAGCTCGAAGCACAGTTTACTACGTTATGCAGACCGGAGCAATAAGTCTTGCCTCTATGCTTGAGACTGTAACTGAGCATCACCGCCCCTGTTATAAGAAAACAAATGGTACTGCAGTATTAGATGTCTCAACTGTCCCTCTGTGAACATGAATTGTAAATAATCTACAAAATATATCATACATGCTTTTTAAAGGCCCATTATTGCACAAAGTATGTGACCTGGTTGTATTTTTGTGTCCCATAGGTCGCTACTGGTTTGGTTGATTTGCTTTTCTTTTCTTTTCTTTTTTTTGCCTTGACAAATATTGCAGGGTTTTTGGGTTTTCCTTTCCTTTTTTGTAATTTAACCTAATGCTGTATTTTTTTTCTTTTTTAAATTTTCCGAAAAAGTAATTTCAAGTTTTTAGCGAGGCACTTTTTTAATCGTGACAAAGATCTGATGAGTTGAAGGTTTTGAGCTTTCACTGTCGGAGATTTTATTGGAAAGTGGTGGAAATGAATTCTGTCAGTAGTGTCCATTATGTCAAATTGCGTGTGTGTGTGTGTGTGTGTGTGTGTGTGTGTGTGTGTGTGTGTGTGTGTGTGTGTGTGTGTGTGTGTGTGTGTGTGTGTGTGTGTGTGTGTGTGTGTGTGTGTGTGTGTGTGTGTGTGTGTGTGTGTGTGTGTGTGTGTGTGTGTGTGTGTGTCCGTCCATCCCATTGTAGCGATCTCTCTCCCTCCCACCAGCTTTTTCTGTCCAGTGTATCTTATTCACAGCGTCTTCTTTTTCTGTCTTCTTCTCGACTCGCTGAATCTACCTTTTTTCAACACGCGCAATCCAAAGATATTTTTCCACATCTCTGTATAGTTTCTAAGGTTTCTGGTGTACATGTTTTTATGATGCGTTATATTATTCTGATGGTAAATGGGTACATATCATGGATCTGTAATCACATATGATGGTTATGTACTGTAAGCGTATCGGCTATCAGCGCAGTGCAAAAGGGGACCAGAAGGTCCCAACCCCGCAGCAGAAAGTTTTTACATCCAGAGAATAAAATTTACAAAAACAGAAAAACATAGCATGTTTTGCTGTGAAAGACAAATACCAATGGAATGAAATCCTCTTAAAGACATATCGATATCTCTTCTATTTTTGGGGGAGCAACTTCATTTTATGTGCAAATTTTGTCACTTCAGGAAAAAGGAACTTTGTAGAGTTTGAAGTACAAAAAGAGGCAAAGAGATATTTAGGTTGGTTTCTCTTTTTCTTTGTGTGGAGGCAAGATAAGCTGTCATTTTACAGGATGTATATTACTTTTTTTTTTCCTTTTGATGTTGATATTGATGTAAATACAAATTTCTATTTAAACACTCTTGAATCTGGTTCTCTGATTATATACTGACTGCGAGCAGTGATTCATGCATGCAATTTACTCGGCAACAGTTTTATATCGGCAAGTATATTGCACTGACATAAGCATCAGTTTGATCAAACAAAACAGAGGAGGGCTGCAGCCTGTCAGGTTATTGGATGAAACGAATGGAGGAATAATCAGTTCCATTTTTAGATCTAATACTCTTCTCTCAGAAGAAAAGCAGTTGTGCTCTGTTCGCTCCCAGCGTAGTGTTGTAATGTAGAAAAACTTGGATAAAATTTCCTATTTCAGGTTATTGCCACTGGTTGAGATTATCACGCGCCCACCTCTGAACAAATGGTTGGTGGAAGAATTCAGATCCTTCAGTACAATCGGGTGAAAGTGGTGCTACAACAGTACAGAAATACTACAGATATGATTAAGATAAACATATTTCGCATACTAGGATATTTAAGTTAGGTCAAGGTAACCGTACCACATTGTAAAAAAAAAAAATACACTTGTTCTGTAGTTACAGTTCTATGCAAGTAAGAACACAGATGTGTAACAGAATGTACTTTAATAATCAGAGGAAAACCTTCTGCCCGTGTGACTCGCATATCATCATATGTGACATTATATACTGTCAATATTCATCATCAGTAGCATTTTACCATTGTAGCTTTTTGAGCTGGAGCTATTTGGTTGCTTAAGCTAGTGGTTCTATAGTTTTAAGAAGATAGTTATAAACGTATTGTAGTGAGTGGTCTAATTCTGTTATTTGATTATTTTTTATCCCAAATTTTGTAATGATGAAGCTGAAACTGCATCATTATTTTTTTTTTAGAATGATTGCTTTTTAAAAATGTAAAATCAGCAAAGTAATGCAGTCGTCACGTAAACATGGTGGAATGTGATGTTTCCTATGAAGTATAGTGCAGTGCAAGTGTGAAGTATTGTTGTATGGACATACTGAAATATTCCTGTTTATTTATGAAGCACTTATAAAACAACCAGAAGTACAAAATAGCATAAATAGCAATTTTACAATTTAAAATACAATTTTGAATCAAATAATTAATATATTTTCGGTTGTATATGTGTCTCGGACTATATCAGAAAAATGTTCTCACGCCAATAATGGGGGGGGAAAGGAATAGCTAAAGCCCAAAACGTACTTTTGCTCAAGTACTGCTCCTAATCCTTAATCATTTTACATCATAAAGCCTTTTTCAAACTCAACAGAGCAACACAGATTCAATTCAACTTTGAACAGAATAATAAAGAAATGACATGAAATATTAATGTTGTAATCTAGCACCCAGTCAGTATAAACTTTAGTCCAATTCCACTGCCACCAGCAGGGGGCGCTGTTGTCCGCTAAGTTCTCCATCATACCCACTGACCCACACCGGCTGCTGACACTTAACGGTGCAGTTCACCTCACGGTCGCCGGAGGGCGCTCACCACGAAGGGGAAGAGTTGGAGGCAAGGGAGGTTTTGCTTCAAGTTTTCCAGACTGAGGGATTGAAATAGTAACAATTGTTTGTAGGGAGGCAGATACATAAACCATGACGCAGCCCTCATCGGATTAATTGTAATACAGTAATAAAAAAACTAAAAAAACGATGGTGATAAAACAAAGTGTTTTTTTAATGGAGCACGGTGTTATTATGGAGACCACAAGCAGCCCGGCCTTCATTTTCATTTTTTCTCCCCAGCTCCACCAGATTACGCAAGAGATGCGTATCTGCCAAAATAGATAATTCTATGTGATTAAGAAATCAAATAATTTTTTTTACGTTTATTTAGTATGATTTAACAGTATAAAGGAAGAAGAAAAAAACAATGAGGAGTTTGTGTATGTACACAGTCCTTATATTCCACTACTTATGGACACTCGGGTTCAAGCAGTGGATGTTGTGAAGTGAAAGGAGAGTGTATATATTAATAGCAAACTTAAAACATACGACTGTACTGTGGGAATCTCTCTCTCCCCCTCTCGCTCTCTTTCTGGGAGCTGGCGCGGTTCCCGGCCCATCTGCGGCCTGGCCCGCGGATTACTGTTTGTTAATGTTTCAATCAGCTGTGTGTTGAGGAATGTGGAGCTATTTAACCTGAACTTCCCCAGGTGTGCCGAGGCGCCGCTCAGTCTGGGCCCCGCCGCCCTCCCCTGCCCTTGGCACAAAGCTATCACACAAACACAATCACACACACACACACACACACACACACTGGCCACGCCGGAGCTGCAGCTGTGCGCATCGCACCGCAGGGAAATGGGAAAAACATTGCACCAGGGAGACAGAATAAATCTCAGAACGGGTCGCCTCGCCAGAGCAATTTAACCCCTGCCGCTCCGGCGGAGGCTGATTTACGCGAGAACATATTGGAACAGCACCATTTAAATTGGTGTTTTATGGAGGGGGGCACACACACACACACCTTTTATCTTATTTATTTTGTCTTGTTCCCCAACAAAGAATCTTCCATCACTTTATCGTTATCGTCGTCTCTTCTAAACACAACGATGCATCATTACTCTTCTTGGGGGAACATCTTTTTGACTCGGAAGATTTTTAAAGTGAGACTTCCTCTTGTAACGCGATGCGTTAATGAGCCATAGAAAACAAATTAGCAATTTAACAGGCTCCGAGCCATCACAATGACCACCAGCTTCGGTTTCGTGTTACCTGATTGGACTTTACAGCTTTTTCGGGGGGCCACATTTTTTTTTAAGTGACAACCACTTCACACTCCTCCAGTACTCCGCTGCACGATCACATATTCAGAGTGATGTTAGGAGGCCTGCGATTTATCACAATGAATAATAAGGACACAACAGGCCATAATAACCAACCCAGATACCACCCTAACATCATATACAACGCCCCCCCCCTCTCTCTCTCTCACACACACACACACACACACCATGACACGGGAGTTCTTGTTCAAAAATAATCTTTGTTTTAATAAAAAACACCAATAGGGTACATTGTAAGAAAACAATATCTTCACATAATTGAGGCATTGTAATATACAATACAGTTTGTCGCTCAGGAATCTGAGAAAAATTAAACTTCTTTTTCTTATACAAAATGCTGAATCCTCTACACACGGTTTACACATGATATAAAGAGCGTAACAGAAAATCATTAGCTTTCTTTAGAAACTCTACAAGCAACAAGCGACGCTGGCTGCACAGAACTCGTCTCGGGTCCCCCGGCGAACCCAGTCTATTCCTGGGACACTACCGGTCCCCCCCTTCTTCTCTCAGGCCCCTCGGATGAATCGAGAGCCGGTGAGGGGTGGTGGGGGGCAGAGGTCCTCGCCGCCGGAGAATGTCCACGCAACGTTATTTAGTTCTAGCATTTTCTTTTTTTGTTGGGAGTTTGACACGTCCCTTACACAGTTCAAGGTTTTTTTCTAATGATGTGGTCACATCAGGTAGCCTTGTTCGTTCTTGGCGCTGCTCGCCGTGGGCTCGCGGGTTCGCCGAGCTGTTAGCGGCACATGATCCTGTCGTCTGAGCAGCCGTTCTACGGAGAAACACAAGAGAAGGAGGGTTAGTTTCATTTTGCTCTGGAGGGGATACTCGTGTAACAAGCCAACCGGTGCGCAAAGGGGCACACTTTTACGCACGGAGCTGGTGGCTTTTACGCATGCCACACGACATTCAAGACGTGTTCCAGAGCGGGGCATGCAGCGCCCTGTTCTCCGAGACACGTGCAGCGGCGTGTAATGAACAGATATTTACCTCCACTGCGATGCTGGCGAGCTCCGCGTTCAGCGTGGTCAGCGGTGTGCGGGGGACGCCGCCGGCGCCGTGCTGGCGGCTCTTCTCCGGCTCGTCCAGCTCGACCTGCAGGTCCCAGATGTAGTCGATGACGTGCTGCAGGATCTCCACCTTGCTGGCCTTCTTGTTGGTGGGCAGGGTGGGCACGAGCTCCTTCAGCTTGCTGTAGCAGCTGTTCATGTCGTGCAGGAAGGCGCTCATCTGCTCGTCCAGCAGCGGGATCTTGCACTTGGAGATGGCCAGGCTCTGGTCGGACAGGCAGCGCACCATGTCCTCGCCGCCGACCTTGCTCTTCAGGGCGCAGGTAGATCCGACAACCTTCATCTCGATTGTTTTTCTGCGGTGTAGTTTCCAAAAGATTTGTGATGAAGAAGAAAACGGAAAGTCGAGCGATCGTGCGGTCTCCGACTCTTTAAAACGCGAGCGAGGCAATGTTGACAGTTCGCAACCTCCACATGGGCAAACCTCCTTCGTTTATAGCGAGGCAGGGGCCAGGGGGGCGTGTCGGGGCCGTCCCGTTTGAAGACGGTGAGCCAGTGAGGCGGCCGTGCTCCCGTCGATGGGCTGGTCCTCGGCCGCGCTCTCGGCCAATCGCGGCGCTCGCCTGGTTATCGGGATTTACAATCTGTTTGAGGGATGGCGTTACAAATGGAAACAAATGTGTGTCTTTTATGGGTAATATGTGGGAATCCAGCTGTCCGCGGCTTGGGGACTCTGCAGGTGTAGATTGCCCGGGGACAGTCAAGGGGTGGTGAATGCCTGCGCCTGTGAGAATGTGTGTGTGTGGGATGGGACACGATGAATGGGATGAATGGCTAATGATAATGAGGCTACCACGGTGCCCTAGATTCGCCTCTCACAATTGTTGATGGCGCTGCAGATGTGGATGACTGTACAGTACAGCGATGACACAGATTGGCCCGACGATTTCTGGGAAAAGATGCATAATTTTTTTTCCTTCTGTTAACTTCAAATTAATTCAAGATGATGAAAGTTTCGTTGAGAATGAACCTTGTGTTAAATGACACGAGTTATATCATCACCATCTGAGGGCTTTATTTGTAAGTCTCACACCACTGCTCAGCCGGACAAAACCTTGTGCTTCGTAACTCAGAGCCTCCTCTATGCTCGCAATTTGCACTTTTTCTTTTTTGCTTCTGGAGGCACAGAGTGTCTTTCTCCCGCGTCTCTGTGCGGTGCTGCAGCCCGGTGTGAGCAGCAGCAGGAGCAGCAGCTTCACGGATTCCTTCACATGTTTCTGCTGTGTGTGTCTGTATGTGTGTGTTGTGTGTGTGTGTGCTCAGCCGTGTGTGTGTGTGTGTGTGTGTGTGTGCGCGCGTCGCTCTGCTCTGAATCTTCCCCCCAGATTGTCCAAACAAGCCCGAGCAGACTGGCAGGCGCCAGCGCGGTGACGTCACCCATTCATCCGAGCCTTGACGCCTGTCAGCCTGGCGCCGCTCGGGCGGTCTCCATGGAGACGTCAAACAAGGAGTTCTCGCACTCGGCGCGCCTCCGCTCACCTGCGTGGCGCGCGGGGGCCCTGAGAACAAAACCGCGCTCCGGAGGCTTTGTCGTTCATTTATCACCTTGGAGCAGCGGGGTGGGATTACGGGCCCGCGCGCACCTGCACACTGGACTGTGTGTCAGCCGGTTACCAGAGGGGGGGGGGGGCCTTTAGATTACCACCGCATTTTAGCACTGAATAACTGTTGCATTCCTGCACACGGCCCGATGTCACTGCTGTGCGTGCCCCTGTGGTTACTGTAGGAGAAAACTGGACAACGACTGATTTAAACAACTACTGAAGCAATTTGAAGAAGTTTCATTTTTAAATATTAATTTGCAAATACAACAAAAAAAAACCCACTTGCATTCCTGCACACAAGCACACTTTCAAAAGTGTATATGCCCCTAAGGTTAAAATAAAAATAATAAAAAAAACATATATATTATTATATATGTATTTTAACATATGGGTATAGAGTATATGTCTGTGTTTGTGTGTGTATATATATAGTGACAGTTAATGTCAAATAGTTCCGTCAAACTAACTACTTTAGGTTTCACACTACAGATACATTTTTATGGAGCACAAGAGGAGAGTAGGATAATAGGTTTTCCGTATTCCATGTTTCCCGTCAAATATTTTCCACTGTGATGCTGCACTTTCTCTAAATATGAAATCAGCTGTCATAATACTGCGTAGAGGAAAAAGTAAAGTCACAAAGTAAACTCCCACGTTTAGGTAAAAGTGGTAGTTGTCGCAAAAAGTACTTATCAAAGTATCAGAAGTGAAAATAGTAATTATGTGAGACAACGGCGCCTGCGAGAGTCACATCAACATAGGTTATATATCGTGCGCTGAGATCATCGTCACGGGTGCATTTACATGTAAGCTGCATTTTTAGATTGTGTTATGTAAATCTATTCCTCCTACTTTGTAAACTGTAGCTTATACTGTAACCGGGCATATGTTTTTCTACGTCAAATGAGCAGTAACGAGTATCTATAGCTGTGAAATAAAGATAGTTGAGCTAAAAGTTAATTATATCTCCTCTGAGATGTAATGAAATTGAATTATAAAATAGCATATAATATAAATAAAGTCTATTTTATAATATACAATCTCTTGGCCTTTGCACAAGCCTATTCAATGCACAGTTTTCCACAAGTTTTTTAATTCATTTGCGTCGCCCCGGGGTCATGAAAGCAGCTCGTTCTCTTCAGATTTGAGTGTGAACCGCTGTTTAAAGAACTTCTGCTAATATCTGCACAGATGTTCCACCATAGTGAGTGTCCGCGTCGCTGTCCTGTAACAAAGTTAACTACCACTGGGACTGTTTTTTTCGAGCTGTTGCAGTAGCCCATAAGAATTTTTTTTTAAAAACTTTTAAAAAAAAAAAGAGAAAACTTTCTTTTTTCCCCCCTCCCCTTTTCTTTCTTTTTTGCCCTCTGTCCTAGGTCGCAGCTGACAGGGCGGAGGGAGGGCCGGGTGGGTAGAACAATGGGAGTGCGGTGCAGGGATTGTGGGAGAGAATCTAGGCTGGAGCCACAGTGTCTGGAGCGCCCCTCCACTCCCCTCATCCAGCTTTTGTTCAGCTGCAAAAGCTATCAGCACTTCCTACTGACACCAACAATAACTCCACACAGCTGGGCCCTTTTTAGCCTGTTTACAGCACATCAAGGCGAGGGGAGAGCGAGGAGACAGAGGGATGGGGCAGAGGAGGGGAAAGAAAAGTGAAACATATTAGCTCCCGATTTTAACTGACAGAATGCCAGTGCCCTCTCCCAGCTCCCCCTTTCTCCTCCTTCATCGCCGACACAGAATTCATTTCCCACCGGACTCTTTTTATATGCGGGGCCCGATTATCACTTAATGTTTTATTTTTCTACGACAGGCTACTGTTTCTGCTGCAACATCCTGGATCCATCACACAGCAGATAAGCAAACACTTGTCTTTTTGGGGTTTTTTTTCCCAGGACGTCGTGTATCTTGGCTATATTTGTGCCAGCACACAAACCGTTTCCCAGTAGCGTTTTTTTTAATTATTTGTTTTATTATTTTTTTCGGGATAAATTGTTCCATTTGGTGGAGGGGAAACGTATTCGCTAAGACGCCCTCTTTATCGCTACGGCAGATAGATCCACAAGAGCACGCTACAGGAAGCCACGAGGGGAAAAGTTGGTGCAGGAATCCACTCAGAGGAAATAGGACATTCCAGCAATGCTTTCACACTTTTGCTGCTGTTATTACTGCTGCTGCGGGGACAATAAGTAATTCTCATACTACTTCCTGAAGCATGAAAGTGACCAAAGCACAATGATGGCAGGGGAGAATAAACGCTTTCTTAGACAGAGGATTTTTTTTTTTTTTTTCTTCAGTTTGATTATTGAGATACACTGTTGAAAAGAAATTGGGAGGAATTTGATAATGAGAGGCAAGCACCACATGCAAGTTTTCAACAATTTTTACTCACATACACGCGCGTTCACACACAAACACACACACACACACAGACACACACACACACACATATACACATAGGCCATCTCCTTGCAGCTGTGGGATTAGTTTCCAGTTCCCAGTCAGGCTCTTCCTGTTTGCTTGATAATGATCACACCTGTGTGCAGGTGTGTGGAGAGGTTCATATGAGTTTCGGAGTGGGGGGTGTGTGTGTGTGTGCGTGTGTGTGTGTGTGCGTGTGCGTGCGGTGTCAGATACAAAAAACTTTTACCACACCGCACTGTCACAGCTATCCTCGGCTGAGTGATGATTTGACTTGTGGCACTCAAGACTCATCAGTCACGGGCACAAGTGGAGGAAGTTTTTTTTTCTCCTGTGTGTGAAAACGTGCGTGTCCCTGCCTCTGTGGGTGTGTGTGTGTGTGTGTGTGTGTGTGTGTGTTATGTATGTTTCCGCCTGGATTCCTGGTGTGCCCTGGCGTGGCCTGGCACCTCCCTGGGCAGCCTAGCCTCTGTAATGACTGAGGACCAGTGGTTGGGAGTCACTTCCTGTGGGAGTCCTGGTTCAGAGATGTGTCATCAGCAGCGCAGACAGACTGGAGCCTTGCCGCTTGTTGGGTGTTTTTCCCTGTGTGCAGGCAGTAGACGGGGTGGGTGGATGGATGGATGCCTTCCCCCTGAGAGCCAGGGGCAGGTTGCAAGAACACTATCTCCGTCTGATAGTTGGTGTGCGCCCCGGAGCCGCACAGAGATCCTTGAAGCCCCACAGGTGTCCAGTGCTCTGCGTCCTTGGCCCCTCACAGGGACAGCTTGGTCTCTATCTTTCTCTCTCACTTGTGTACATGTGTGTATGTGTGTGTGTGTGTGTGTGTGTGCACATTCACCGGATCCAAAACTCACCCCTCCTTCACACCCCTGTGGCCATCTCCCTCCGCCTGGTTCCCACACACACTATCAAAGCCCTTTAATGGCTTCTAATTAGCTCCCCATCTGCTGGTGACAGCGCACTGGTGGCATGCTAAAGCACCCATTGAGAGCAAAGGCATTGTGCTCTGGAATACTTTCCACTCCAGTGGCAATTGCCTGGTGAGAGAGCTTTAGTTGGGGGGGGGGGGGGGTTGCTGGGGTGGGGCTGGGTAAGAAGGAGGGGATGCTGGGCAGGGTTCTCTACGGTCAGGGGCTTGGGGGAGGGCAGGGGTGGAGGGATACACAATGGGAGACAGTGTTACGGCTTGTTGCAAATCTAATAACGCCCGAGTCCCTTTTCCGTCCGCTCATCAACCCCAGCACCACCAACTATGTCACCCCTCCCTCTGCTTCTTTGACTTTAGCAACAGTCTGCCGCTGACATTAGCGGCAGACGCTCGGGCCAGCCTAGCGCTGACTTTGCGCCAGGGGCCACGGTGAGAACCGGCAACCCTGATGAGGTGCTCCATTGTCACCGAGGAGCCCCGCGGCTACAGCTCTCTCCTTTTGAGCCACTATAGATCCACCTCGACAGTGACTGTAAATGTTGCCTAATGAGGCCTCTTCATTAGCGGAACCTGTCTGTGTGTGAATGCTGCCTGTTTGTCTGATCCTATAAGGCATTCTCCTCTCCAGGACTTCCAGCAGGGTCCGGGTCCACTGGTAGCAGAAGGGGCGACCAGCTGTTCCCAGCTGGTAGCCAGAGGAGGCCTATGGGGGACAGGCCTGATTGCTGCTGGCCAACTGCCTCCTGCTGTAGGAGGGAGATGGAGAACAAACAAATGCCTCTTGGAAACCATCAAATCAGCTCCGGTGTTGTCCTTGTTCGATGTCCAGTTTTTGTTCTTTTACCTCTCAGGCAACACTGTTGCACTGAAGGGTGGGGTTGTGGATGAATATATATATATATACTGTACATATAGGCATTTAGCTGACTCAAGTGAAGGAATCAAAACCCTTGAGTCATAGAAATCTGATCCTAGGTCATCGTCAACAGCAACAACAGAAAAGAACTGAGAATGCGACAAGTTGCCCTGAGGGTATTCCCAGGATTTTGTCAAATCAACGAGACAAGCAATGAAACGCTGTAAAAATGAATCATATATTTATAACAACACTGTTTTTACATTTGGGACACACTCCAAGCATTTTGTTTACCAACTGTATTTTTTGAGCACAGAAGAATATCTTCTCATGACGAGGTGTTGACAAGGTGCTGAACTAGTTTCTAGTTTCTATGAAACTCATTCGGGTGTTTTCATGATTCCATGGCAACTGGATGCACCGCTTTGAAATGACAGGAAAGATCCTTGATGTGAAGCCACATATTTGTGTGTGTGTGTGTGTGTGTGTGTGTGTGTGTGAGACGAATGGTCTGTCACCTGACCCCTCTCTCCCCGTCCCGCTCAAACACACAAACGCACATCCCCACAGCTGCATGGAGGCGTCCAGTCAGCACGGCCACGGGACATGGGAGCCAAAGCCCCAACGATGGAGCATGGACAGTGGCAGCTGGGCAGCTGACAAAGCCCCATTGAGAGGGCCCAGGCCTGGGGACAATGGCTGGGCCAGGCTGAGCTCTCTCCTCCACTCTTCCACCCAAGATTAATACTTCAGATGGGCTTCCCAGTGGCAGGCAGGGCTAAAAGGAGAGCCCTCCTGTTTGTCACTGGGCATTGTGCGAGTCGCCTGAGAACCAACCTCTTGGATGGGCTTGACAAATGAGAGCCGCCATTGACAGTGAACAGATTGGGCCTGCCACTTTTGTTTTGATTGTGGAGCGGGTATAATCAAGTTATTTGGGCCTTGGGGAGTTTTTGTTTCTCTCTGCTGATGCTCTTGACACCAAAGTTCCACCTTAACAGTCTCCGCTGGCTCCGCTGTGATCTCCGCCTGTGCTTGAGTTTCCCCTTCATGTTTGTTGTTTCTATTTATCGAAGCTTGTGTAGAGGGCGCAACAGCAAGAGGAAGTTAATTTACATGGGTGTGGGAATCGGGCTATCTATTCATGTGGTCTACAGAAGGCAGCGCAGGTGCAACAGGTGTAGGTGTGTGTGTATTCTTGTCACAGTCAATAGAGCTACAGTGCAGTGTTATTGTAATGCTTTCTACGCAGATGTCCCTTGTTCACCTGACCCCGAATAATGTGTCATAAGAACCAGCCAGGGGACTACAGTAACCAGAGACCCTGTTGGGTAAGGGTGGGGGGTAAACACAAGCAGCTCAGGTGTTTGAGCTGCCCCCCCCCCCCCCCCCCCCCACACACACACACACACACACACACCCTGTTCTCTGAAAGTGCAACGCAGGTGTTTAGCCCCCAGCAAGGCAGCATTTCTGGTTGAACTGTCGGGACGCTGCCCCGCCCCGCTGGAGGTGGCCGCAGAGTACACGGCGTCACACCCGCACACCTGTGCTCCCAGCGAGCGTGTTCTGCTGCCGCGATCGCATCACACGATTTCACAACAGGAAATATTCCACCACGGAGTCTCGTCAGGGGAGATAGTAGTCAGCGTATGCAAATGCCATTTCGAGCCCTGCGGCTAAATTGAAATGACCTTACATTCACTTATAGCAGTTTGACAGAGCAACAAGCAAAAGCTTGAGTCTGTTTTTTTTCATGTGCTGTGGCGACAGTTAGGAAGGCCTGGGGCCATCTGCCCCATCTGTCCCGGTGCTGTTGATGTACATGGTGCAGCCATTCTCACGATAAAGGAATGTGGCCCTTTTTTATAAACACACATCGACCCCCCCGCAAGTGCCACTAACTGCATTCCCGTTCCCCCTGTTCCCCACTGTCCCTCCTCTCATGCCCGGGCGTCCCTTGATCCACCCACAGTCTCCATCACCCTCTCAGACGCCCCCCCACCCCCACCCCGCCCGAGCCCTTGCACTGCCAGTCTCTCGGTCCCCGTGGCTTCCCCCCGGTGAAGGTCCTCCTCTGGTTCCCACGTCAAACTGAGAGACACACAGTTTAAGACAAGCGGCCTGCTTCTCATCCACGGCCCTCTTCCAGGAATACGCTTGTGTGAAACTCCGACGCAGCAGAAGGTGCCCTACTTTTAAACTTCATTCTTCTCCCTGGGATTGTCGCAGGGGCTTTAACAAAAGGGGAAAGAGACTGTGTGTGGGTCATCAGGGGTACGTGTGTGTGCGCGTGTGTGTGCGTGTGTGTGTGTGTGTATGTGCATCTAGGTTATACTGGGGTGCATGTGTTCACATGCACGCCCGTGTTTATGCAATAGTGTGTATGCGTGTGTGTGTGCACGTGAGGGGAGGGCTGGAGGATTATAAAGAGGAAGTGAATGGGAAGTACACACTCAGTGACAAAATAAGAGGGAGACATTCCTTTGGTGCCCCTCCCCTCCTCCTCCTCCCGGCTCCCTCTTTCTCTCCTCTCCCTCCGCTGTGGCCTGGCCCTGGGAAAATCAAACAGGTGGTTTGGGCCTGGCAGGAAAGCTGGATGGGCCCAGGGTGGGCAGGCCTACAGGCTGCTGGGGGCTATCAAAAGCTCTTAGGCCCAGCTTTAGGCCAGCACTCTGAATGGCCCCAGGCTTCATTATCATGTGAATTCTGGGAACTGCCCCGGGCCCCCAGTAACACCAGTGAGCTGCCCATATGGCGTTCGCTTGGCAACTAGTGAGACCCCCCACCCCCCCGCACCTCCCTTCCAGTGCTACTCCTCCATTCCAGCACTCCTGATATCAAAGGAGGACAGGGAGGAGAGGGAGGCAGAGGCCCAGAGCCCCCCAGCAGCAGCCCACTCCTGGGGGGGCTGGACCACACAGAGAAGCACTGGACAGTCCTTAGGGACCCTGGATAACACCGATGCCCTACGGGCCACTACAGCTAGCCCGGCCCGCAGTGGATTTACCCATTGAATTAGCATTAACGACACATTCTGAAGCTGTCAATTTAGCATCAGCGCCAAAGCTCTGACAGATAA
This sequence comes from Scophthalmus maximus, assembly GCF_022379125.1. Taxonomy (NCBI): domain Eukaryota; kingdom Metazoa; phylum Chordata; class Actinopteri; order Pleuronectiformes; family Scophthalmidae; genus Scophthalmus; species Scophthalmus maximus. The sequence goes on from NC_061520.1 coordinate 20,667,266, forward strand.
AGATGTCGGCAGCCTCTCCACTTCATGAGGGTGCCCCTTCCCCACCCATAATCAGCTGCCCCCCTGACATCCTCCCATTATTCACTGAGGAATTTAGTGGATGATTTCCCCTCTGATTGATCACTATTACGGCCAAATCCATCTTTGCATCTAAACAAAATGTGTTGGTTGTAGAAGATTAGTGCTGAAGTGACCCTTAAAAGGCCTTGTCGGTGAACATGCTGGCACAAGTCAGTCCCTTAACTTCTTCCAGCTTCTTTCTTTCCCTTTTTTTTGTGTTCTGCGCTGTGCTCATGACTCACCCCTGGCATTTTGTCATTGTACATCATTTTATGCAGTCGAGCTAATCAAAGGGGAATCTTTACACGCTGGTATATGACCTGACATTTAGAGAGATAGCGATCTGCGAGTGCAGCGCCAGGTCAAGACATGCTTGTTATCTAATTCATAGTTCAATATCAAATACAATCACATTCATCATTTTACGTCACTGCTGTGTGATGTTTATTATTATCATTAATAATAATAATAATAATAATAATAATAATGATAATAATAATAATAATAGACCCTATTTGTCAGATGCCTGATTTATAAAAAATACTGCGCCAAGAATTCAATTGGCCTCATCCCCAGCCAACTGTTGCTTAATGTTGCTCAAAAAAACAAAACTTTACAGTGGACACTGCACTTCCTTGAGTCATAAAAACAGATATACCTACATTTGTTAGGACTAGTAACTATTACTTATTCAAAATATGCCATCGACATTTTTGGGGGGAAAAAAGCCTGATGGGGTTAATGGGTTCTATTAACAAGTGACATAGCAGTTGTGCGCAGCACATGCAGTTTAAAATAAATGGGTGGGGAGATTAGGATTTTGAGCGCCGCTCATCCAAAATACCTTACAGTCGACACTGGACTTCTGCAGGTCCTCATAAATACACCTGCCAAGTCTGAAGTCAAACGGATGAGCGGTTATTTATTAGTAGGATGATACATGTGCAGTGAGACGCTGTGGTGTCCGAGCAGCCCTCCATAAGCCACGTTCCAGTTACATTAACATTAACACGAGAGAAAAGCAGAAATTTGATCCATCTTAGGTAAATAACCTCGTGAGTCATCTGAAATTTCCTGGATGAGGATGAGGACACTTTTGCAGAGGAGATGTCACTTAACAACAGAGCAGGAATGCTGCTCAGGCTGCTCCAGTCGGCCACCTGTGCTACAGAGTAGCGGGGGAAGGAGGAGGAAGTGTGTGAGCGGTGTGTGTATATGTGCCACATGATCTCATGCTGGTGAAGAGACTCTGGATGGCTTCGGCATTGTTCATTGTGACCACTGATGAATGTGCATTGCATGTGTGCGTTTGTGTTTATATTTGTCTATGTGATAGAGTGGTCATATACCACATACAGTATGTGGAAGACCTAGTCAGCTCACTTCACTGCCTGCACCTGTGATAAAGAATTCTCAATCTGGAGAACAGAAGAGAACAAAACAAGGAGGGAGGGAGGGGTGTGCGGGAGGGAGAGAAAGAAGTGGAGCGAGAGCAGAAAAGCGTGATCTGACTTCTGAGGCACTCTGCTGGTGATTCATTCTTTTACACATGGACAGTCCACTCCCTCCGCAGCTGTGCGGGCCACATGGGCAATAGGATTTCACAACATCTTCCCTTTCCTTGGAAATTCCTTTTTTTCTGTGTTTTTTCACGCAGCCCTCTCACCCCCTCCGCCCCACCGTCAGCGTGCCGGCGGTGTTATTCTGACAGAGAGGCAGGTGCACGACTTACTCATTCCTCTCTTCCGCGAATGGCTGCGTGCTTCGCTGACGCTGTAGTCAGCCACAGGGGCTTGAGCAGAGAGCCCCGTCAGAGTCATGTGTTTATCATACAGTAGGCTTCACAGTGCTGCTGGTGATGGGGCTGTTGTTATCACTCAGCTCATCACCACTCCCGTAGGTGTCAGCAGCCAGCTGGGAGAAGGAACAGTGATGTCTCAGCTGCAGAAACTCGGGTGACTCAGCATTTCTAGCTCCCAGTCGCTACTTTTCACGAACGCGCAGTGTGTTTTGTTTATCTTCATAGTATCAACGTGTCTCTGTAGGATCCGATCCACGCAGTGCGCAGTTATGAACCGAGGGGAGCGTCTGTGGGAGCCCACTCCAGATGACGTGTGTGTGTGTGTTGGGGCTGTGAATCATCTCGCAGCTGCTCCCCTGACCGACTCCAGTTCTGCAGGGGCAAAGCAGCCAAGGTTCAGACTGCTCCGTTGACATCAACCCTACGCTCACAGCAGTAACGTAGGAGCCACAGTGATGCCAGGTTCAATTATCCAGAAACATGATCACGGTGAAAGGGACAGATTAGGGCCGTGCTCGTGTCGGGGGCAGTTCCAGCAGGTGGCACGGGGAGGGACCAAGAACAGGCCCAGGTTCATGGGAAATCAGAAAATTCGAAACAGTATCTAAAATCCAAAACGCTGCACTGCGAGTACTGACAGGAACTAGATAGGGAGATAGTTCAAAATCCTTCTCTTTGCATACAAAGCCCTTAATGACTGAGCCCCACTGTATGTAATAGAGCTCACAGTACTACATTATCCCAATAGATCACATCTCTCTCAAACTGCAGGCCTGCTCGCTTCCCACAGTGTCTCTGAGGGTGGAATTGGAGGCAGGGAGACGTGCCCATGGCTCACGTGACACTTTGCACCTGTAAGGTTCGATCTGGTTAAAACTGCGGCTGAGATATCAGCCGCTGAGCTAGGTTCCATGGCATTGTTTATGTCAAGAGGCTAATGAATTAATGAATTGAATGTTGAAGAGGAGCATTACTGGCAAGTGTAACAGAGAATCTATCCTTCTACCACCTGACTCTAACACTGAAAACTGCAACAGGGTCCAAAAAACAAGGATTAATTGGTGTGGTGAATTAGCACTGGACAGCGTGACTGAATCTTCGATAGGGTAATAGTGGTGATTGTTAACCATGCCTTGTTAGTCTTATACATTCTTTGTGACCAGTGTTCGGTGTAATATAAATGACAGACAGCGAACAAAAAACGCTTAAATAGTAAAATGTTTGGTTATCAAAAATAGGTCGTCGCTGCTAATTTAATTAAGCGGAAAAACCAATAGAACAAGTCTTGTTTTTGTCAACTCGAGTAAGAGGTTTTTTTTGGGCCGATGTGTGAAATCTCAACTCCCCTGTCACAGTGGCTTTAGCAATGGAAGTTTTCGAATGGAACTCAGCCAAAGTCATGAAATGACCTTTGACACGAGTATGCAACGCACAATTTGTAAGTAAGGTTCACGTAACATCTGCAGGTGACGTTGCGTTCTCTTGGTTCACGCCAGGTGGGTGGCGTCTTCACTAATGGATACTAGCCTCTAATGAATAAAACATGATCGATATAGATATAGAAAAACTGTTAAGAGCTGTACTCATTGTTTCATTGTTCTCTCACACACACACACACACACACACACACACCTCTTATCCCTCTTCGCGCCGAAAGAGCCAGCAGGAGAAACTGAGAGAAAGGAGAATGGGCCTTCGAAAGGCAAGGAATGAGAGTTGAGTTGAGGAACAAGTGAGTGAGTTAGAGAATGAGAAAATGAGAGGGAGAGACAGCATGGATTCTTTTCTTTGGGGCCTTAAAGACATGTTTCCCTCAGATGTTGGCTCTTCTTCAGATGCTAATGGTCCACTCTTTTCCCAAGCTGGGCCTTAGCATAACAATGCAGTGGAAGTGAAAGAGCTAAACCTCTGCTTTCTTTAAGAAGCCAAAGCTGGGCTTTTCTTGTGGACTAATGCCCCTCTCCCTCTTTGTGCTCCCAGTGAAAGGCCCGTGGAACGCAAAGGCAAGGTGATCACAGAGTTTACTGAAAATGAGACTGAAACAACACACGGGCCAGGACCAAAATTGCATGGGTGAAGTCATCGTGAGCCAGGAGAAATGACCAAATATAGAGCAGCGCATTAGCTGGCGCGGAGCCAGAAGTCCTCACTCTCCTGAGTACGATGACAGCAGTCGTTTTGAATATTATCAGCTTTTGCTTTTAAAGCTGTGCTGAATTACGTCTGTTGGAAGCCTCCAACCCAAATGTTATGACTGTGTGTCCCGTGCTGACTCCTTGACGCCAAAAGTCCCATCTGAAAAGCAGTTGTGAGCCTGAAGGGTTTTTTGGATGAGCCGCGCTCTGACCTTGACGGGGCCCTGGTAGATACTGTAGTGAGGCCCTGATAGCCTCTGATAGCAAATGGACAGCATATGGTTTTCTGCTTAATCATTTATCAGGGAAGAATGAACAGGATCAAAGGTAAAGGACGAGCAGAAGGACACAGAGACACTGTACAGGTCAGACCGGCCGCACACGCCAGATATGAGATATGATGAGATATAATGATGACATTGGCTTATCTGGGCTTGTGTACAGTCAAACTGTTCCTTCTTTATATATATGACAATATCTATATCTACTACTATATCAGACAAATTTATGCCATTGTCCAAAATGTTTTAGAGAGTTCTCAAAGGGCTACATGTTGTGGTGTCCAGGCTGGCTGGTGTATATTTAGGACATAGATAGCCATATATTATACAAAAATATTGTATATTGAAAATATATATGTTACAGTCGTACAGATTCGAGGAAACAGTCTGCACGCACTATGAAGCACAAAAAGAAAGGTACGCATATCCAATGTTGGAGCAACAAAAAAGGAAGTTGGGATGAAGAGGAACAATACTGGAAGAAATGCATAGTTGATGTGAGTTTTTTAAAAAAAGTGTCACTGTTTCAAGTGACATGTGAACTCTAAAATCCAAATGAGGCTTCATCTGTTGTCCCTCGGGCTTCACAATGACAATAGGCAACTAAGTACCCCCCAATTACCAGGTTTTAACCCATTAACACCTCTGATGTTCTCCCTCTTTCTCCCCCCCACCCTTTATGTAGATGAGCAGTCGGTCCAGGTGCAACCGAGAGGAAGTTAGCGCCTCCTCACCACAGCAACAACACCCCATTTGCATGCAAAACGCCCGGCTTAGTCATGAAATGTGTGAACACAGGTGTGTGTGTGAGTGGGACGTGGTGGGGATGTTGTCACCAGAGCCACAAATCCGTTTGTCCTGACGTGCACCGCGTTCGCTCCGATACTGTCGGATTGCGGCGTTGTGTAATTAGATGTTTTGTGGAAACATGTTTTGCGGTTCTCTATTGTAAGAGATCGCAGGAGGAGAGAGGCAGCTGAAAATATGCCCCTCTCGCAAACACAAGCCTGCATTTACTAGTGCTGAACTGCGCTTTTTGGGCTCTTTTATTTGAGTGTGTGTGTGTAGGTTGAGAGGAAGTCGGTGGTGGCACCCAATGTCATTTGAAGCGGAGCGCCTGGCGCCACGGCATCAGGAACATCACTCCCTGGTGCCGGGCTCATATTTATAAGCACTCGCTAAATGACACACAGCTGGCGGCATGGAGACAGCTGTCACTGCCGTCACTACGCCCCAAACCGTCTCTCCCTCCCTCGATGTGTCTTTCCCTCTCGTATCCTCCTCTCTCACACTCTGGTGTTCAGCTGGGCTGACTCCCTTCCTCCTCCCGCCTCCCTCCCGTCAGGATCCAGACTTCGTGGAGCCGAAGCTGCACAAACCCACTTCCTGGAGCTGGTGTTCACTTCCTCTTCTTTTTGTGGGACTTCCTGTGCTGCCTCTGTGATCAGACCGGTCAGAGCCGACTCTCTGGGAGAGACTTCCTGATGCACAGACAGCTGGGGAGATAATTCTCTCTTTCTGCCGTTGTCAGGATTCTTTTGTTCTATCTCTCTTTCGGTGCCCCCAGAGGTCTTCTCCTACCCCTGTGCTGTTTTTCCATTTACTCTGCTAAGTCGCAGCTTTATTTTGTTACGACGCAAAGCAAATCGGATCCCCCCCGGAGATAGATCATCTTCCGAGAGGGCAGACCTATGAAACTCCACATCACAGGGAAATGAGCCTAGCAGATATCATGCAGCCTAATGATATCAGACCGCGGCACAAAGCGCCGTTCATACCTGCTGGCCTGTAGAGAATTTTGTTTGCGATATCACACCAGGCCATCCCATCCATCAGTACTGACGTTCACCTCATCCAACACCTCGCCCTCCCCTCTGGCTGCGAGCAGAGGAATGTAGTGGGTGTGGGTGTGTGGGCCATGGTGGCGAGCAGAGACTGGCTCTAGTCGGTACGCCAAGCCCGAGAACAGGCAGGACAGAGCACAGACAGCTTGCAAGGAGAAGGCCCCAGTGGGTGAGCAAACACAGATCTGCAGAGGGATACGGAGAGTGGTCGAGGGAAAAGGAGCATGAGGAGTGAGATTGCAGGAGAAATTAGAGTTCCATTTTAGACCCCTCTGTGTCAAATCTTTCTTTTCATCCCGTCCTGCGACACATTATCCGCAAATGTGATTTTATCACATTTATTTATCTCTCATTTTACAAAAATTGAATTCCTGGCAAAAGAACAAACATCCACCAGCATATGTTCACCTTATGCCACTTCCTCTCTTTATGTCCATCTGGCCACCTGGGCCCCTGGTGACAGCAGGGCGGCAGGTCCAGGGTCAGGCCAGAGGAGAGAGGACAGCAGGGAGCAGAACTCGCCTGGGGACCGAGGCATGGGATCCCGGGGCCGAAATAGCCTCAGGTGAGGCTACGGGCCGCTGAGAGAGCAACCACCGCCACCTTAACGTCCCCCCCAGCACAGAGGCCAAACTGTGAGAGGCTCCTTTGAACCGGAGGGATGTGGCTCACATATGGACTCTTTACGGACAGGAACATGTTGTGTGTCATCAGGCTCTGTGCTTTGTGCAACGGACAAATGGGTTTAGTGTGTTGCTCCGCTGTTTGCACGGCTCCTCTCACATGTTTGAGGTTCTCTGAAGGGGGGGGGGGGGGACCTGGGACCTGGTGGGGGCAATAAATAGCTGGACTGGATAACTAGTGTTGTTTCACTTTAACAATCTAGTCAACAGACAAACAAGCCCAAGGGAAACCTATTGAAGGTTCTTCAGGTTTATAGTACCTCAGTTAACATCTACACAGATAGTATCAAGGTGTCTAGAACCTGAACTACGCAAACAGGCAAAAACAGATACTGAACAAGTGAAGGTGCCTTGGAGAGATAGCACTTTTCCGTACAACACCAAAGCTGCTGCAGTGGTGAGACAATCTTATTATGAATCCATCACTATTAAGAAAATGTAGCTTTTTTGGACTCATCCTCAGGGTTGAAGGTTCGGAGGGAGGGAGGACGAGGTCTGTGCTCTGGGCATGTTCCGACGGAATCCCCCATCACTGCCTGGCTCTGGCCCTGGTCCGCACGGCTCGGCCGTTCCCCAGAGTGCTGAGTGACAGGAGTACACGGCGGGCCTCTCCACACGTCGCTCACTTCCTGAGCCACCGCTGGGATCGGCGGCCTTTGGGATCTCCACATGGCAGCGGGCTAAGCACACACACAGGAAGAGGTGACATCTGAAACAGCAAATGCTGCGATTGTTTGTTTGCGGCCTCTTCCAACTGGCGAAAGTTTGTGTCCGTTTTAATCCCGGCGCTGACTCGCCACACGGGAGCGTCTGCCAAATGGCGTCCAGAATTTCAAATTTAACACAAATATATGGATTTTATTTCATGAAAGTGTAATAAACCACTTGTGAATTTGAGTTTGTTCATAATTCATTTGACAATGACAAGAACGGCAATTTCATTTTGAAAGAATGTGAAGTATTATCAGCTGGCCCAATTGTCCCAAAAAAATAAAACAGCAACGAATCCCACATATTTCAGCTGGGAAAACAAATCTGTCAACAAATGTGCGTCAATATCATCTCGTATTTATTACAACTAAAGCTCTAATTTGATTATTTGTTATGTAAAACTTTAATTTTTTTCATCCCCTTTAAAATCACACAAGCTTGCTTTGACAAGTCCATAAAAAAAATCTAATAATGAATTCATGCGCTTCCAAGGTATTAACCAGCTTAGCCCAGAATGTTTTTTTCATATAAAAGGAGATGCTTTAGGAGAGCTCAGGGATGAATGTGTAATGAGCTCGAAATAACCTAAAGCCCTTTTTTTTCCTCTCTTTCCCTTTTACTCCTCTCTTCTCTGTGTCCTCCCTCCCTCCTCCCCTCTCCGTCTTTTTTTCTCCTCTTTTGGGAAACATGCCTTTCCCAGCTGCACAGCCCCCACAGCGCGAGGCCAGGCCAGGAGCACAGCTGGCCAGACTTGGTGGAGCCAGTCGACAGGCGCATGGAGCGCAGCCCGCCCAGGGCCCGCTTCCTCCGCAAACATGCCCAGGTGTGGGGCCTCCGAGCTGGGCTTCTGATCTCCACCAAACAGCACTGTGTGTGTTGTGTGTGTGTGTGTGTGTGTGTGTGTGTGTGTGTGTGTAGGGAGGGACGATGGGATGAGGGATCAAGAAGGCAAAATGGGGGGAAAAGGAGGAGGGGATGAGGGGAGGGGGGTTGTCCCTGCTGAAGCTGTGTCAACATTGTGTGTTAATGTGTGTGAGTACTATGTGTATCTGTATCTGCATGTGTTTGTGTTTCGGGAAGTGAGGGGTCACCCCTGGGAGAGACAGTGGGCAACAACAATTACTGCAGCATTGTAGCTTAATTGCGTCTGAATTGTTGGTCCCTGCCCACAGTCAGCTGTGTGCCAGCAGAGAGAGGCTCCGTGTGGCTACGTAATTACTGTGCAGTGGTTCGTTTTGAAAGATGCAACGCTGCTTGTTAGCAAATAATAGAAACTAAATGATCACCTGCGGGATGAGAACATACTCGTGCATGGCCCAGAGGGGCTGTTTCGAAGAACGTAATTCTGCACAGATTTTCCTGATCGCGTTCCACGCTTAACCATATCTGTCCGTTTTTCTCGATTTCTGCTGCTCTCCTCGAGCTGGGCTCTTAACGCGCTTAAACAAAAACACACTCGTGAACATATCCAGCTCTTTCCAAGGAGCTCGCCCGAGTAACTTTCCCATTAATCACTCCATAAATCACAGCACAAATGTACACTTAAACGATTTCAGATTGCTTCGTAACAGTGACACGACCCGTGGCTGATTTGATATGCGCGCCCCCCCTTACGACTCACGGTGACCTCACCCCGGCCTGGTTGACATCCAATCCAAGCATTTAACGTTATAGTCGGATTCAAACACACCCATGTTGCCCTTCAAATGCATGCACAAGCACACAGACAGGAACAACTTCCACACACTGCACTAAATGAAACATTTGCACAACAGTGCAACAGGAGGCGTATGAGCTGGGGTCAGATCAGATAAGGCCGGGCCAGACAGCCTCAGATAAGCTCTTTGAACAGCTCTATCTGCAGCGTTAGGGAGACGTTCTCCCCTCCAGCCGTTTCACATGATGACTGCCGGCCAGGCGGCTGCTGCTGCTGCTGGCCTGTTTGTGGCCTAGCCCTTCTACTAATTAACTGGGAGAGCCCAAGGCCCTCTGACTGACTGCCTTGTCTCTCGCAACCCCCCCCCCCCCCCCCCCCCCCCCACTCGGGATTGCTCATGCATGCATGCTAACAGACACGCAGGCAAATACACACACAGACACACAGATTCCTATCTGTTGTGGACCCCGGGAGGATCTTAGGTGGTGTAGGTGGCCCTCTTGTGGTACAAAATGGAGGCTGTGGGGGAACAGGAGGAGACTCTCATGTCGTCCTCCTACTGTTTAGTCATTATCATGCTTTCTCTTTAAACTGTTGTCTAAAGAAATAAACATTAAAAGATCACATGTAAGCTCTAAAATGGCATACTGAGACTGCTACTTAATCTTGAAACTACCAATTACTTTCATTATCAAATAACCCCTCAGTCATTTATAGGATTAGGCAATTCATCATTTGGTCCCAGCCGAGGGCATTTGTACCCTAGGGGTTACTTAGGGCAGTTTCTAGGTCTTTGGACAGAATCTGAAAATAGCTCTGCTAGTTTGAAAAGTTATAAATTATGATTTAATTTAAACTATACATCTGCATGTTGAGTCATCCACTGACAACATGTTGTGATTAAGCGTGCCTAAAAACCAAGCAGCATTTTAGAAGGGAAGTCGGAACAGTTCTATAAATGTGGCTCAAATAAATAAACAAAATAAAACGATAAACTATTTTATTTCAATCATTTTTCTACTAATGGTTGAAATAGCTCAATTAAAATAAAATTGTAAGCTAAATGTAAATGGTGGTTGAAACATACGGTGTAAAACTCAAACAAACCCACTTAGAGCCGGACAGTTCAGCTGTATAAAGAAAATATCGTGACCACTTTAAAACAATCATGGTGTTAAATAACATCCGATTCAGCAATCGATATAAAGGAGCACATTCCGAGGACGAGGGGTGATATGAATGAAGCAGTGCTCGAATCTGACAGGGCCGAAGGGATACACCAGACAAATGAGGTAGAGAGCTGTCGGTTTATCATCTTTTCCCAGAGCCTGAGGTCACGTCTTTAAATTGCTTCTCTGGCTTGACTCAGGCCAAAACCCAAAGTTATAAAAACAGAGAAAAGGGGGATATTCTCATATTTTAGAAGCTGAAATCAGCAAAAGTTTTCATAAACATTTTTCCTTACCATTTGTCAGCTGATTGTTTCACCATCACCACTTACTCATCAACATCCCCCCTCTGCATCATTGTGTCAAAGTGTACTAAAGTTTTTCACTCTCTCACTGTACTCGTATTGGCTAGGCCTCTGCACTTCATTGTCTAATGTAAGCCTCTGATTACAGTCCAGTTGGAGGTCAGTGCTGCGTTTCAGCAGTGCTCCCCTCCCACGGTGCAGAGGTTAAAGCCCAGTTAACCTCATATGTCCAGGAGCATTCCAGAAACTGTCAGCTGGCTTTTTCCCTGAAGCTTCCCATCAAGGGTCTGCGCCTTGACGCTGGGAAACCTCCCTTGTATCCCAGAGAAAAGGAACAACACAATCAAGGTGTTTGAACAACCGCAAAGTGCACACACACAGACACACACATGGAGGAGGAGGCCATGTGAGAGCTGCTGCTCAGGGAATCTCACCATTAGTAACCAACAGTATATTTAGGAGGATCAGCTGGGATTTGTGTGTGTGAGAGTGTGTAAATAGGTGCATTGGTGTGTTTCATTTACTGTGTTTGTGTCTGCTGGTTGGACTAAATATGGGGGCTTGCTCACCTGTTCACACACACACACACACACACACACACACACACACACACACACACACACACACACACACACACACACAAACACCCCCAGCAATCTATGTTCACAGGGCCACAGTCACGGCTGAGTATGCACACAAACACACAAACACACACACACACACACACACTGACCTCCACATTTTTCCTCTGTGCTCACCTGTTTGTTCAGAGGATGTCTGATGCCTGATCAACTTTAAACACAGCTCCAATGTTTCCACGCTACCTGTTTGAACAGCTGAGTGAAGCGTTGACTTTAGCACTTTGCACAATAGCACACGATTGGTTTGGAAACACACACACACACACACACACACACACACACACACACACACACACACAGGCCTCTTCCTCCTGTGCTCCTTCGCGCGGACTTGCGGGGATGTGTTAAACGCTGCCCGGTGATCCATTGAAAGCCCCCCCTCTCTCTCCTTCAAAATAGCTCACTCTGGTCTGATGGAGTACAATAAGAAATCTGGTTTAAAGTGCATGTTTGTGGTCTGCATTGCTTACTATATATGGGCCGTGCCTCCCAGTCCAACATCTAATTATGTGTTGAGCACTGATGGGAAAGGATTACACACACACACACACACACACACACACTCACACTCACATCCAGCAGGAATCTGTAATTGTGTAAATGGACTCTGTGGATGTTGGAGTGGATGTGGAGTATGGGAAGCAGTGTGCTATTGAAGGAATGCCCTGGTGCCAGTGAGACTAGGGAGCAGAGCGGCAGTCGAGCTGTGGTGGCGCAAACACAGGAGAGATGGCAGGGTTTATGACAGCGAGCTGCATTCCTCTGTGATCTATCGGCAGCTTCACACTGGTGGACATCGTGTTGTATTTAGAGGAACACGTACACATGCATGCAAAAACTAAGAGCCAAAAACGTATACATCCAAATGGGTGGTGACTCGTAAAACTTGGACCTCTCTATCTCATATAGGCAGCGAGGGAGACTATTACAGGCGTAATGCGGCGCAGCGGGCTCGTCGGCGTCCGTCTGTCGCTGGCCGGCCCGTTTTTGGGGGTCCGGGCGGAGGGGTTTTGTGGCTGCGGTGCTGCCTGAGGCCGGGCTGGGCTGATTTACAGGCGGCGTGGGGACATGTGCCGGGGATACTCCCAGAGCAGCCTGGTGGGGGCCACAACAGCCACACTGCTGCTGCCTGCACATCTGGAGTCTAGACTGAGTGGCTCTGCCGGAGCGCCTCACTCCCTCCCTTCTTCCCTCTCCACATCCACATCCATCCATCCATCCCTCGGCCTCAGCTGCGATGTCCCCCCCCCCCCTTCCCTCCCATCTTCATCCACTGTTTGTGTAGCTGCTGGGGCTCAGTTGAAATTCAAGATCAGCTCTCACTTTTTCCTCTCTCCCACTCACTTTCCTTCGACCCTTGTCTCTCTCTCTCTCTCTATTCTCGCGCTCTTACCCAGCCTCCAACACATCTGATGAAGGGCAAAATTGTCTGAACAGAATGAGTGCACGTCATGGAGCGCATGTGGAAGACATCATAGAGGGGATTGTTATTCCTGTCCCACTGAAAGCCAGAGCCCTAAGTGTTCACAGGGGGACCCTCCAGTGATCTCTCAAGGAATTGAGGATCAGGCACTTGAGCCAAAGAGCGGCCACATAAACATATTGGGTCCGACATACATAATAAACAGCAGCGTGATAAACATGATACTCTGCGCACTCAATCCCTCACACACTCGGCCTGGTTTTTATGGCGGCTCCTGTTGGTTCCAGTCAGGACAAATGTTCTTTGCTCTGCTGGCGACCTTGTGAAGATGAAGACTGCTGACACTCTTTATCCTCCCTTCCCTCACCTCCTTGCTTCCAACACAAAGACACACATTCATGTCTGCTATCACTCATTTTAACCATCTTTCTCGCCTCATACACACACACCCGCACACACACACACACACACACACACACACACACACACACACACACACACACACACACACACACACACACACACACACACACACACACACACAACCACACTCACAGATAAAGCTTCTTATGCTGTAAGTTTTCTCACCACACAAGGGAGCGCTCATTAGTTTTGAATGGGAGCCCATAATGTGTAAATAGAGACGCACACACACGTGTTGACACCGACATGATGGATGAAGCACTCAGCTTTATAAGATACATATGTTTTCGTAAATGTTCTCGGGAAGCAGTTAGGAACTTCTGTGTGTTCTAAGAGACATGAGGTGTTATGCAAATGATCTATTGTGTCTGACAATGTGTGGTTTTACATTTTAGAACTGCGTCATGCATCAGGGTGTCCCATTGGCACATGAGCACAATCACTATAGTGTCTCTCGTTTGAACGGTGGAAATTTGTAGAAGAAACAACTTACTCTCCCAGTAATGAACATGAGCTTTTTCTTTTTTATTGCCATGTTCACTCTATCACATTCACACCGTGTCATACGCTACAGGAGAAATGGCTGCGTTCAAGTCTCTGGTGTTAAACAGGTCGTAAAAAGCTGCTACGTGATACTCTCCAACAAGGCCTGAACCTGTGCGGCTGCTCGCCTGACTGTCGCCTGCCTGCCTGCCTGCCCCGCCCCTCAAATGGAACAAATTACACAGCTACTTGGGTAAAATAAGGGAATATTCATTTTGGAAAGAAGTTAAGAAAGCAAGAAAACATCTGGATAGCACTGGTTGGTGTTTGCCTACTCTGGAAGCCATTAGAACAAACAGTGTTCCTGCTTTAAATGGTCTTCTTCTCTCACTCTCACGTTTCACTCTGGTTGAACCTTGCACATCCTCCCGCCACCTGTGTCAGCTCTGGTTCCCACCCGAGTGTTTTGTCACAGGATAGATATGGATGGTGAGAAAAGAGAGAGACATCAGATATACAACAGGAGGGAGGTAGCACTGAAGACAAAGAGGGCAAGTAGTTCCAAGAGCTAGGGGTGACCTCTTCGGATTACAGGTGCAAACCGTCGACGTGCCTCTCACCTGCATGAAAGCCGCGGGGCTTGAGTATCACACATGACAAAGGTCGAGGAGACGGGTTTGCTGCTCTGCGAGAGCCCCACAGCTCACAATTCTCCATAACTGCTTCAAGTACCAAGTTGACCCTGTCTCATGTGAGAAACAAAAGCTGCTCTCAAATGGCTTCGTGAAACACCTCCCTTTTGTCACAACTAATGCTTAAACTAAAACTTGTATTGGGAATTATAAAAAACAAGTGCAAAAACTGCTGCTGATGTGCCCATTTTTGCCCTATTGACAGCAACAGATCGAGATCTTAATACCAAGTGATCTACTGCAGAAAAGACAGGCGGCTGAATGGATTTTGTTATTTCAAGAGTAAGTGATGAATCATATCGTCCTATTGAGACTCAGATATTGCACAATACTTGTGTATGCATCCAAGAGAGAGAGAGAGTGTTTTGTACTCACGTGTCTGCACAGCTACACACATTTTTTTTGGTACCCTGTTGTTGCACAATAAGGCGTCGGCACCATAGGTGTGTGTGGAGACCTGCCGATTGGCACGGCACTGTGTGAATCATCAGGCTTATGGGGCAACACCGCTGTCAAAACCCAACGTGCCCGACAGGCCTCTGGGAGCGGCTCACCAACTTACCAGTGTGGGTGGTGCACCCACACTGGTATTATTTGTGTTTTTACTCAGAGACTTAGGCAAACACAGACTTAGCATGTCATCCAGCAACTTAGAAATACACTCTGCCTGGTAATAAGGTCATGAAGAAAAACAATCAAACTGTTGCAGGAAGTGAAAAGTAGAGGGTATTTGATCGGACTGATGATGAAGTAACTGTCATGAACGAAGGCACGAAACGAAGAAATTAAACAGTAATAGTGGGTGAAAATTGCTATGAGTTTCATCTGTCTGGTTTCAAGGATTTTTTTTGGCCAACAATTTGGCAGCCAAGTTGCCTCAATACGATGCATCTTGCTCTCTGGTCCCATCAAAAGAAAAGATTTCAGGATGTTTGGCATGGTAATTTGCATTGCTGTTCCTCTTACGTATTATTTTGTAGAACTACGCAACCAACTTTTCAAAAGAAAAGATTTCAGGATGTTTGGCATGGTAATTTGCATTGCTGTTCCTCTTACGTATTATTTTGTAGAACTACGCAACCAACTGCAGTGTAGATAATGTGCTTCCTGTGCACGTGAATGGTCTTGTGATACGCCTTTTAATGTGTTAGGATGGACAGAGTTCTGATACGGAGTTAAAACCAAGTGGCAACCCACCATTACGTCACTCATTGGTTTTGTGAACTACCGCTTTGAAGCCTCTGCCCACTCGCACGCGCCCACCTACACCTGCAACCATACACCGATTGGATGGTACTAGCTGTCAATAGGGCCGTATCCACGCTCCAATGCATACTCTGCCTAATCGTGTATTTTACTCTACATGTGACCTAACTTTACAATATGAATATCATACTGCATTAGATAAGACTATAGCGACTGGTACCATAGACTCAGGAAAATGTTTACTGACTTTATAAATCAAGTGAGAAGTAGAGTCATTTTCTCATAGACTTCTATAGAAATTGACTTATTTTCACAACCAGTGGAGTGCCCTCTGCTGGTCACTCCAGATAATACAGGCTTAACTTGGCTCATTAACAGCTCTTTACTTACCCAGTCTAGAAGAAACGCTGCAAGTTCAGCATCAAACTTCATTCTTTAACTTGCCAGCAGCTGTCCTGTCTGGAAACCAACGGCAATGTTAAATCCTGTTTTGCTTCTATTTTTAGCAATTCACATGCTAACCAGCTAGCCCCAGCCCTCCCACTCTGGTAATAACCACTGTTTGATGGCAAGTCACTGTAGCGTTCAGTCTGTCCTTAGTCCAACATGAGAAGATGTAAGGTGTGGCATAATGATATATTTTGTCTTGTAAACGCAAGTTAAGTAAACAACTTTGCTAAGCAAAGTTTCAGCTCTTCTCTGACGCTATGTCACACTTTGCTGACTGAAAAATGGAAATCCCGAATACAGATTTTCATAACTTCCGTCGCAGAATTCCAAGAGTGTTGTGCCTTGACGTAATTTAACTAACTGTACTAATAATATTACATTTCATTACATTTATTTAGCAGACGCTTTTGTCCAAAGCGACTTACAATAAGTGCATTCTAACATGGGGATATTACTCAACGTGCAAAAGTTAACAAAGTGCATAAACATTCATGAAATAGGCAAAGAAAGCTTCAAGTGCTATTAGTCATAAAGTAAAAGAAAATGCTTTTTTTTATGTGTGTGTGCAGTATATTTAGTTAAATTTAGAATAGTGTATTCAGGGAGTATGGTGCAGTCTGAACAGGTGAGTTTTCAGTCTGCGACGAAAGCATTGGAGGGATTCCGCTGTCCTGGCATATTACTAATAATACAAATACTACCACTACTTATAATAATAATTGATCTACCAAAAGGTTTGTCGGGGGTTAAAAAGTTTCAAGTGATCGAGTGTGATCCGGTTAAAAACAACTCAATTCATTTGATACACTTGATCGAATGTTGTTTTGGGTTTGAATGTGGCAGTGATGTGAAAATGAAAGAGTCTCTCAGTGGTCATGCCTTGTCATGTTGAACCAGACCAGATGTCTCAATGACAGAAGACTGGGTTTTGACACACAACACTACACAACAGTGTCACAGGGTGAGTACAGCTCAAAACAGAATGAACTGAAATAATAGTTTTTGGCCCCAAAGAAAACAAAGTCAATGCTCACCTTGAATTCATGCCAGAAATCTTGTGGTGTAGTTATGGAATCGCCTCTGTTATGGAATCCACCACCTCACCTCAAAAACAAAGCAAGAATTATAGGATTTCTGTCAACACAATACACAGAAAAACCTTGTTCATAGGTTTATTTTCTGAAGGCTAAACTTGCTTCTTCACAGCTCTCAGTAACCAAAAAACAACCAGACAGCTGTAGCTCATCCACAATGCAGAGCCCTCGCTAACACCGAGAAAGTGGAGCACATTACACACAAATCACTGCACTGGCTTCCTGTGGGTCAAAGAATAGACTTTAAAATCCTATTACTTGTCGATAAAGCACTAAATTGTCTCGGGCCAAAATACATCTCTGATTTACTGATACGCTCTGGAACATCCAGGCCCCTCAGAGCTTCTGACACAGGTTTACTCAGCATTCACAGACTCAGAACCAAGCCAAGTAAAGCAGCTTTTAGTTTCCATAACCACCTGTGGAACAAGCTTCCTGAAGTATATCCCAACTATTTACTTGTTTTTTGCTTAGTTTTTAGTTTAGTCATTACAATCTCATGTGTTCTTATTGTTTTATTTTAATTGTTTATAATTACTGATGCCCCTGTAAAGCACTGTGATTTGCATTCTGTATGAATGGTGCACTATAAAACATACCTGCCTTGCCTTACAGCAGTGACTCAGCTGGATCATATCAAAATAAAGATCATTGTTCCAAACTCTGTGCTTGTCTCTAGGTAGTGGACATCAAACCAGTCAGTCACAGCGACTGTGTCAAGTGCCCTGTGTGCATCAGCTCCAGTTGTAAACCACTCCACTGTGTTAACTAGCTGTGTAACCATTTTTTTTTTTTTACAGCTGTGTTATGACGTCCTGCAGGTGGCACTTAAACTTTCGTTCAACTCCTCCTCTCGCTCCTTCTCTTTCACTCACGCTCGGTCTCATCTTTCTTTTGACTCAATCCTCAGTCCAACACAGGAGCTGAAACAAAACATCCTTCTCCATGTGCATCATCTATCGTCCACCTATTGTTGCCATGTGTGATCTCACTGTGCCTGTGACAGTGACGCAAATGTTTGCCAAACTCGTGGTCCTGTAATAACACCTTTATTTGTAGTCACAACAACAACAACAACAACTGTCAGAGACATATTTAAAAAAAGATTATGGGTTCTCCCCCCTGGGTGTGGGCTGTTGTTTCATGTGTAAACCTACGGCTGAAGCGGTCATTTGGTCTTCATGGTTACGGTTGATTTCACGAGCATTGTAGCCTGGATGAGATGCCGTTCACGTGAAAAAGGCCTCTCTTCCAGGAGCTCGGTGCCTTTGGGAAATAATGAAAAACAAACACAGAGCCTTAATGTTGACTCAGAGATAAGTGATCCACAGGTTATTACTGCACTCCTCTCTCCACTGCTCTCCCATGGCTCTTGAATGACTCTATATGTAATGTAAACTGTGTGAATTGTTTCTTTTCGTGTTTGCATTTTATGGAAACTATGTGTTTATGAGTGGCTCTGTGCAGACCGTGGCAAAAAAATAAAAAAGGACAGTTAAATAACTTATCTAAACAGATAGCCCACCCACCCACCCTCCTCCTCCTCCTCCTCCTCCTCCTCCTCCTCCTCCTCCTCCTCCTCACATAACTGGCCTCCAGGGAAAAGGATGTCAGATGCTGTTGTTGTGTGTCATTTAAAGCCATTCCTTTGCAGCTGTAATGGACTGACGGAGGGCGTTTATGATACTAATCTTCTTGAGCTGAGGATTCCAATGCACATAATCTGACCAACACAAATTAATTTTACACCTTTGTATTGATTCTCCAATGACGGGGCATCCCTTCATTGTGGTCATAGACTGGCTATTTGGACCTTTAGCTTCAACTGACATCTCAAGTCCTTCCCCAGGTTGGTCTAAAGTGTTGTGTCACAGGTTTTTGTAATGATACGGTACATTAAGGGATTTGGGGAAAATCTGTTAATGCTATTACCTGATAAACCCCTAAAGTTTTGGCACCAAATTGTAAGAATGCTACTCAGTCTGCTCTTCTAATCAAGCTGTTAAACCACTCAATTCATAATGTTCATGTCATGTACCTGCCATACTGCAAAATGAAGTCTGAGACATTGAAGGCGGGGGGGTTTGAGGGAGTTCACATTAAGCAGAGTTTGCAGATTAAGAAAATTCCAATTGCATTTTTAAGATGTCTGTGAGGGATGTTGGTCCTCAAGTGTACTTCAAACCAGAGCTAATTTCCAGGAAAACCTTTTTAAAGAGACTCCTGGATAATGCATTGGCGTCCTACATTAAACTACAAGTGGGACATTGTAATTAGGGTTTACAGAGGACCGAGAATGGAAAAGTGGAAAAGGAAACCACAAAGAGTTCTCTTAATTATTCTGATATTCATCCAGTCAACTACAGCCCGAACAAGTTTTCATGTTATTGAGAAATATCCCCCCCTGTGTTGTCAGCAAAATCCTGATCCATGGTCAGTCCTGCCCGCCAGCCAAGACTCACACGACTCGTGAACATGATACGAGCCGGTGGCGCCCTCTACTGTCTCAAATTGGTTAGTGTAAAAAATAAAAATATTTAAAAAAAATTCTAGATTTCTAGCTAGAGTTCTTACAAAAAACAGAGGGTTGACTTGTTTAGTGCCGCAGCCGCGATGGACACCTGTCTGTCTGAAACAAACCTAAACTGGGCATTTTCACAAGAAGAGAGAGCGCCGGTGTTACTTACAGAAGGAAGTACGGCTGACGTCCATTTAAGAGTTAATAGTCCTGTTGAACGGTGTGGGAGGACTGCAACAGTTGGAGTCATTATGAGTGATCAGTTATTACCTGCAGTTATTACAACTCAAAACGCCCCCCCCCCCCAAAAAATAAAATAAAAATAAAAATAGAACCCCTGGACCGACTGTGTAGTAAAATCCCTAAGAGTAGTACACCTGTAGCCGAATCACACTTCAGATATCAATCCGCTGCCTTCGACCGCTGGCCTGCCCGTGTTGTCCGACGACCTCCCATTAAAAAAACAGATTGCTGTTGACCTTTTTTTTTTTCCTTGTAGAAAAACAGCAACTTAACCGATTAAAAAAACCCGCCGTTGACCTGCTGATGTTGTTTTATCAGCGAACGGAGAGTCGCCCATGGCGCCGTCAACTGTCGGTAGAGGTCGCTGCGACACCGGAGAGGTTTGATTAGACGCACACGGAGCAGGTGTGTTCGAGTGGAGGGAGTCAGGTGGAGGGTTTTGTTTTTTTAACTTTCTTTTGAAAAGAAAACGACAGACATAATCCTCCCAGAACTGCACTCAAAGTCGAGTATTGTGTCCTGACTGATAACCTACCTGCTTCCCAGTCAGAAGGAACAGTAAGACACGCTGGGAATCATTGTGCAGACATAACGTTGGCAGAGGCGATTCTAAAATGTGTTGGGGCCCTGGGCTCCAAATCAAAGGGGGGCCCCTCGGACCAGCGTTCATCCCCATTATGCTATAAATAATCTGTTTAAAAACTATTCATTGTTTAATATTCACATTTCAGGGATGTTGTAATTTAACATAGTTCCAATACAGACGATTAAACGTGTGTGCTGGAGCCTGCACTATGGCTACTAAGGTTTTTTACATTAACTGCGTAATGAAAACTTCAGTTTCATAAAACCACAGGCCTACTCCACAGACATGAACAAAAACATGTAAATACACTCACCAAACACCAAAGTAAACCAAAAGAAATAATATTATGCTAGTGGAAGTTACGTTATTCAAGTGTCTCTCCCCTACAGTTAATGCAAGACTAGCAGCATTTAGTTATTTAGTAATATATTTAATCATTATTATCTGTTCAATTTACCACTGACCCTCCCCCCCTCCTCTTTCCCCTACTGACCTGGGGGCCCCAAGCAGTGGCTGCTGGCGCCTCTGAACGTTGGTGTTTGAGTTTGGTGTAAAACTTATTGTGTTGTGGGGTTTTAGTTTTACCGACGGTGAACTCGAGTGAACTCGAGTGTTTGTGTTTTGCAGATGTGCCATCGTGCACGCAGAGGGGGAACGCTTTCCACCAGCCTGTAAGTCTGCGAATTTCATATTAATAGACTGTGAGTGATGTTTGGCATTCAATAGACTGAATGAATTATAGATGATATAGTCCTGGAAAATATTACTCTAATCTCTGAACAACACATCAGAGACCTCAAAAAAAGCTGCTTTAGCCTCTTCTTCTTCTTCTTCTTCTTCTTCTTCTTCTTCTTCTTCTTCTTCCAGTCTGCACCAAGACATCCAGCCCAACGACCGACTCTGGTGTCTGTCACAAAATACTCCCTCTGTTTCCCAGAGTCTCTCTCCGTGTGTGTGTGTGTGTGTGTGTGTGTGTGTGTGTGTGTGTGTTCAGTTGTGTGGCTCTGCCAGTTGTTCAGTGTTATCTATCTATCTATCATATACTTACCATCACACTTATCATGACACATGGAAACACTGTGCAGTGACCATCCCATTTATAATACCACTTAAATACACATAACAATAGTCATTATTATATATCATTATCATTAGGGCCCGAGCTCCACTCACAAAAGTCAGAGCGAGGACCTATTATAATTGAATTAATTATTATTATTATTATTATTCAGCAAATGAATCGCTGATTTAAGGCACTTAACGTGCCCGACCTGCCCAAAAATTTGAACATGCATCAGAAATGGTGAAGAATTTGATAAATTTGATATTTAAGGGTTCTCGTGTTTGAAGACACTCTTGTTACCTCGACTTGTGTTTACTTATATTTTATTGAAGAGCTTTATTTTATATTTCTTTTGCTACTTTCTATATGATATTATATACAGTAGCTGCTGATTTTCACATTTCTTTATTTTCCTGTGTAAATCTTTACAAGAGGCACAATGACAATAAAGTTCATGAATCTTGGGACATCTTTGTTACAATATTCATTTGATTAGTTACAGTATCACTCTCTGCATTATACAACATTCCTTTTTTATTGAACAGGTATCCTGTGACAAATGCCGTTGTGTGGAAGCTTTGCCTGATGCAAGTATCAACCATATCGTAACCGAGCTGAGCTGTTGGAGTCATGCAACATGAGGTAGGAGAGATGACTGACAAGTGCTTGAGGTAGTTTTCCGATCTTTTTACTTAACAGTAGCAACTCTACAATGAAAAAATCCTATTTTTTCAACTTAATCAGCAGTTTAATGTTGTCAGTTACATTATACAATGTTTAATGTTAAGCATTTCTTCACATTTATCCAGTTTTGTTTGTAAAGTTTATCTGTAAACTAACCTGTAACTACAAGCAGGGACTGCACACGGTTACCATTTTTTTCCTGCTATAAAAAGAAAATCCTTTATTATTATTAAATCATTAGTCAAACTAATGTTGTAGAAAGTGTACACTCAGGAAATGTTGCCATCAACTACAAGATGAGTACATGTCTTAATCCTTTCCCCCCCATATAGAAATATACAAGTAATTATTTCTCAACGGTAAACCTTAACCTTAAAATCGTACAGTTTGTTGTTGCAGGTATAGTACAAATTCCTAATGAGATTACTCTAATCTCATTGTGTGTGACAAAATGCTCCTCTGAGTCTCCATGTGCAGGAATGTTTAAAATTCACTTCATCTGATGTCTCGTGCGCCCTGAGCTCGCTGTGTTGAACACCAGGTTGCCTCTCGTGTGTCGGTGTGGCTTTGCCCCCCCAACCCCATCCAGTCCCTCCTATCCATCCATCCAGCCATATTTTCGATTGAAGTGTTCCTGCGTCAATGAGCCAATTGTTCTTGAGTTTTGTTCCCCCCGGGGACCGTTGTGCAGCTAACAACATTCTGCTCACAACCATTTTAAAACATATTCACTGCACCGGGGAGGGATTGAGGCCAACAAAACAATAATGCCTTGGAGCATGTACACATACCAAAAAAAAATGCGTTAATGACAGTCGCACTAGCAAAGTGACAGCCCATTCTTTTCCCGTCAATTAGACCTTGGTTATTCAAAAGCAATTTGCAACTCCCTGCAGAGTGAAATGTGTGCCATCTCCCAGGCCTTACTCTGTGATTGTGTAAGTGATGTACTCATTCCATGTCTCTGTGTGCGTCCTAGTTTGAGACATAAAAATAATTCAAGTTAGACACGAGCCCCAGTGCTCCCTCTACGCAGTGTTGTTCCCATGAAAAACAGAAGAAAAAAAATGGATAGGGTTATTTTGAGGTGTGTGAATGTTCCTCGCTGTGTGCACCCATGGCCGTGTGCAAAGGAGTATTGATACAGCTGGCATTCAAAGCCCTGATTAATTGCCATGGCATTTGGCTGTTCTCTGTAAATGCCATATCCCATGCCGAGTGCTTGGTTAATGGATGTCTGCCCATTACAGCCCGGGCATCGGCCCTTTCTCCTTCCTATTTCCCCTCTCGTCTCCCTACTTCCCTCCGCTCCTCTGTCCTCGCCTCGTCCTCCTCTCCTTCATGAAAGGTTAGCTGTGCTATATCAGCAGGGATGGACACGTGTCTGCGCTCTCGACAGTTTCGTCCACAGTGGGCGCGCCACACAAAGGCTCAGCCTCCTCTCAAATTCCTGACGGTGTCAGTTCAGAGGTAGCTTGAGTTTACGTCCTCTCCCGTTCTCTTTAATCAACAATAAATGTGTTCTGATAAGAGCTGGGGACAGACCTCTACCTTCAAGTGTGTATTCTCCTAAGACCCAATTTCAGTTTGTCTCTATATCTCTAAGAAGGGAAAAAAAGGATATGAAGAATTGGCTTTCGTCCTCTAGTGAATTAGTTTGCTCTATCTTAATGAGGTTTGCCATGTCAGAGGGAAGAGTTCAGAGCCTGCATGCTAAACAGACTGAAATTGGAATTTTGGAGTATGAACTCCTTAACTGCAAAAATACCTTCTCTCTCCTGCTCTTATTCCAGCGCCGCCACGCAATTACCCTTATACACAGTTTCATCTTGTCATTTCCAAATAGAAAAGAAAGACCAAGCAGAAGAGAAATCATCTTGTGGGGGGGGGGGTTGTCTCTCGCTTTTTCTTTTTAGAAAAAACTAATTCCAAAATCTAATTAACCGCAGAAAAACATGTTACCATTTGGCTGGAAACATCGAACTTAGTTATGCAAATGGACCCAAGGATTGTAGGATGTGATTTGACAGAATCTCATTCAGGCTGGTGCTGGGCCAGATAGAAAGATTACTCGGCCGTATCTGAGTGGAGGCAAAGAGGAAGCCATGAGCCTGGTAATTTATTTTGTTGGTATTTCTCCTGTTTGACTTCAGACGGCTCATTAAGGGGGCAAGGTGTCATCCAGACAGACAGAAAGACGGACAGGAGCGTTTCCTCTAATGGCCTCTCCTCTGCCCTGTCTGCATCAGCTCTTTCCTGCCTTTTGCGTCGCTGGCTTAATCTCTGACTTTTTTAATATGAGGTGCCAAATAAGATTTTACACAATTCATCATTTTGCTCCTCACGGGCAGAGGGAGATGCTATCTCATCCTCCCACTTGTCTTCAGTCTGCTTACAGCGCTGTTTCTGGGCTGAGAGATGGCCAGAGGGCTGAGATGAGGAGCAGAGGGTCTGGCTCTCTTTTATCTTTTTTTATTTTTTATGACCCGATGGGGAGACCATGAATATTTCCGTGTTGTGACAGTCTGCTAGACAGGTGCTGTAGCTGGCTGGTGGAAGGGGGTGGACCATTTCCTGTGAGAAGCTTGATAAACGTTGTTTCTACCACAGGGAACATGCTCAAATACACACACACACACACACACACACACACACACACACACACACACACACACAACCACACATACACACACACACACACACACACACATACTTGTCTCAATCCACAAATCTGAGGTCTCAGCTCGAACTAGGTAGCCTGGACTAGACAGACTAATACACTCAAATGTGTATCTGTCCGGGAAGTCTCGGTTAATTTTCGGTTTCCAACAGGCGCTACTAACGGACGCAGACCAAAATGCCTCCAGACGCAATTGGATAGATCTGCAACCAGTGAGAGCAACAGATCATGTGACGTCTGTCGAGTGACTAGAGCGTGCAGAGAGGAGATGCCTGTGATGATGATTCAAAGATGTCTGTAAACGAGTTTTGTCATTTTTTGTGGGAGAAATGTGATAATATCGGGTACTTTTAGTCATAAACCCCGCCCATTATCAGATAATCAGTTGTGAAGGGGGAAATTACATCCCAATGGAGGGGATCCAAATGTATAGTCTGGCAGAGCAAATGAAAAATGAGCTCCCAGAATTCCTCTGGGTCCTGGTTCACGTTTCAGAGCTTTCTATCACATATTAATGAATATGTTAAAGATTAACATATTCACACACTATGGTTCCCACCTGTAGCAACATTCTCTGGTTGTGATATCAGTGGCCCTGTTCATATCTGGTATTAACATTCGTCTCAGTTGATCCAATCACAAGTGAACACCTCTTAGCACAGGTGTGAACTCACCCAAGATGCTTTGGGAACTATTTGAGATCCGATTACTCAATGTGCATCCGCACTACTATGATTTCATTTTCGTTTTAAAGGCATCACTGTTGCTACGTTTACACTTCAAGTCCACACGACTCTGGAGTTTTTCGGGCGCCTAAAACAGAGAAGTTTGGAAACACTGCTGGCCCCGTTTTGTTTTGAAAACTTTGGGGTAGCGTTGGAAGAATGGACGAGCAAAAACAGATGTTTGGAAACAATGTTGCCCACATTTGTTTCCTGATTTGTTCTTATCCGTCATGATTCGACTACCAGCAGCGAATGCAAAACATTGTGAACAGTAACTGTCAGTAACAGTTCCATCTCATCGTCGCTCCAAGAAAAGAAATCCCTGCTTTTAATTTTTACCATTGTTGTTTCTCATTCGTAGTATTTTCTGTAACTAAGCAACCGACTGCAGTGTAGACAATCTGCCGGGTGTACTTGAGTGGTCACATGATATACGTTTGAAGGTGTTTGAGTGTGGATGGGAATTAATACTGATAGGGAGTTACAACACTCGTCTGGACGGAGATCACTTTCATTTCAATGCCGTTTTAAAATGAAAACATTGTGTGAATGTTGCCTGTGACCACGTTCGGAGATGGTCTTGGATGCATCTGGCCACATTATGTAGTTCTGTGTGAATGCAAATGCATCCTGGGCCACAGTTTTATAATGAACTGAAAATGTTTTTACACTCTATTTCCCATACATTGATTTTTTTTATGTCCACCACATTGACCACCACGTACTGATTTTCAGTAGTTTTTTTACTATCTCAAATGAGTATTTCATTGTAGATGCACTCTTTCTCACACACACATACACAAATACATTGAGAATGGGACTGTCTCTCATAGTTTGACTGAATTAAAAAAGCACTGGTCTTTGTAAACCACAATGAGTTGGCTACATGTCGAGGGGGAAATCCACAGACCCAGTCACAAGTGGTCACTTGAGATGCGCGTGCAGACGCATGTTAATGCCAGGTATGAACAGGGCCAATGAGTGTTTGTTTGCAGACACAGAGAGCCATACAAAAACCGGGCAAGGTCCACTCCGGTGCAAACAAGTCATTAATTATTGAGGACACCAAACACGACAGCGTGCTAATCTACAAAGCCGTTTTTAAAGCCCCCTTGATTTATAATTCAGGCCGCTTTCACACTCCAGTGAGATTGCCGAGTTTGAAAGGCTGCTGCGGAGGGCAATTGAAACTTCAAGGCGTGTCTTTTAACCGAGGGTCCTGTTTGACTCTTTGCATGCATAGCTGTGCGCTGCAATAGGTGTGTGAGAACAGGAAGACGTGCTGATCAGTATTGACATTAAAAAAGCTTAGCATGTGCACCAAGCAAGTTCGCACAAATGTTTTTTTTTTAATTATATTGTAACACCCCCTGTTTTTAAAGGAAATCAACTCCTGTGCTTCTGCCCTCACAATGTTTTAAAGTGCTTACAAATGTATTTGTGCTGAAAACACTGGGGTGCCTTGTTAGACAAACCCACAAGCGCTTCTTGTTTAATGTGTGGCAGATATTACACTGAGGGCTGCACATTAAGAATGCAAACAACATGGCGTCAAAGGGGTTTTGGTTAATTAGCTGGAGATGTGTTGCTAGTTCTGGCCCATAGCGGCTTGTGTTCCTTGGGACTGCAGACCTCAACGGGGGGCCACGCTTTGATCTGCGGATCCCACGGTCTGCTAACTGTTCCCCAACCTCTGCAATGCTGCTGCACATGGACAGATGGGAAGGAGACGTGCATGCGCATGTTAGTGCACATGACTGATCCACTCTATTGCTGTGGGTTTAGAAACACATATTTCAGTTGAATAAACTTTTCAAGCTTGACCATTGATAGTTTCTTATATATTCAGATTTTTTTTCTCTTTCACAACATGAGAAAAATGTATGCCTGCTTAATGTATTAGATTAGAATGCAACAGCATTTCAAGTTGCTGTCAGTACTTCCAGCGAACCAGTTTAACATAAAATGTCACATTATGCTCATGATGGGCTTCGACACAATTTCAATTTCAGCTCTGATAATGTGAATATTAAAATGTCACTGAGCTGATTCATTCTACAATAACATGTAAGAAACTTACTGAGAAACAAATGAATAAGTAAGAGAATAAGTAAATTAGGATAAGATTTATTGTGAGAAGGAGGGTCTAACTTTGGCGCTAAAACCCCGGCAGGCAGTAGAACACCATGGAAGCTCTGCTCTGAATAAGGTGCTTCAGATATGAAGCTTCCCTCAGGTGGTTGTGGTGATGAGGAATGGAGCATGAAGTTGGGACAACTCATTAAGGGCTTCTTGTCGGACTGTTTGATGGGACGTGACCGGCGGTCAGGTGGTGCAGGGGCTGAGGTGGGTTATGCAGTGATTGCGGTGTTGAAATGACAGCTGAATGAAAAAAGTTTTAAAACTTTGACAGAATCAAGTGATTAGTGCAAGGTGACAGTGTCTGACTGTGATTGGATGAAAAAGAGAACGAGCTGGTGGAATTAAGATATGGTGGGAACTGTGCTTGTGAATTAGGAGGCATGCGCAGGAGCTAGGGTGAGGCTGAATTGTCAAATTTGCTGAGGAAGTTTCCTAAATCCTGAAATGACCTGGAATTATTTCGTCGGCAGCCATGATAAGAGCTGTTAAGATTCTCTAAATGCTTAGGAAAGGTGCTTCAATGCTTCCTGTCCTATCTCCTTTGGCATAGGGTACACTTGACCCCCTAATGCGAAAGGAGAAAATAGTGCCCCACAATTCATTGCGGCAGCAATATTGAATGTAATGCGCCATGCACAAATGTAAACGATTAAATCCAAAGTAGAAGAAGAAGAGTATGAATATGACCCAGAAGAGACACACTTCATCATGTAAGTTACTGTTACATATGAAGCATTTACATCTGATGTCAGACGGTGGTAAAACACACATGATGGATGGAGCCGCTGCATTTTTGTAGTCCATCTTTGTAGATTTGTAGTTTAACCACGGCAGAAACACGTCAATAACAACCGCCGTTGTATAATATAATATGGTATAGTGTAAGTGGAGTCGGCTTCTCTGAGCACGGCTGTCAGCGTTCCCTAAGTCCTATGAATCCTCCTTTACACCTTTCCTTGATCTCGTGACGTTTTCCATTGAGGTCAAGGAATAGTAGATAGGATAAGACGTAGGAAGGACGATCCAAATCCACCCCTAGTCTTCCTGTCTGAACTTTCGCTAAGCTTCATCACAACAAAGCATAATTTGAACTGACATTTATTTCCAAGTCCAAATTCTCGGTTTAAAAGACAACAACTCAGTACACGCAGGTACACGAGGGAACTGGGACATGTCGCAGTGGGCAGACAATTTTCAGCATTACTATTTCAGTGAAAAGAATGAGATATTAATCAACTTTCCAAATGAATGCAATTGTGTCTTCAACCTCAAAGTGATCATTATTTTTTTACACTCCTGATGAACAGCAGGAGATTTATTCCTACCAGACCCGAGTGCAGCTATTCCTGTTGGCTGATGATCAAACAGCACGGGCTCGCTAAGTGAGACTGGCGGGGTGTCCCAATTCTCATTACAATGTGCTAATACACCGTGTACTGATGTTGACAGCAAACTGTTTTGTTGAATAAAGAATACACAATAAATCAATGTAGTGCAGCGTTTTGTACTAACAATGACTGATACAAGCCACGCGGGACGTCAGTCAAGCTGCAGCCTCAGAAAAACAATGATAGAAAATGAAATGAAAATGTGTCCACATGTGATCCGTTCACAAGTACAGGTGTGGACACATTGAAACGCATTGAGGATGCTTTTGAGATACAATCACTCAGACCACTTCATGATTGGGGGTCCAGGATGCAGGACCGCCAACTCAGCTGACGTCCACTCACCGGGTACAGTTTCATAGTGGACCAAAAGCATTTTTATTTTGTGATTTATTTGTGACTGCCGTCACAATATTAACACTGACTGCCACATATTGATTTTCTATTGAACTTTTTCTCAATTGAGCAAAATCTTATTTCAGTGTAGGGACGCACACAACTGCTCCTGGCTCTGCTCCTTCTTTCTCTCTCCTTCTCCATCTCACAAAACCACACACACACACACACACACACAGACCCTGTATAGTCAGACTGGCTAAAACCAACGTCATTAGGGTCTTTGTGAACCGAAATGACGTACATATGTATTTGCATATTGAGCAAGGAAAGTGATATCTGATCACAGTTGGTCACTAGAGATACATGTGCAGATGCACTCCAATACCATGTGTGAGATGACGTTGTACACTTGTGATTGGGTCACCCTGGATGTTAATACCAGGCCTGACTGACTGACTGAAGTCTCTCTGATCTGGTATGTAGCTTATACTCTTCGACAGGAAAAAGGAAAACCCTGTTATTAGTTACACCCGAACTTGTCCATCTGTGACAAGTAAAATATACGGCGTGAGAAAGTTCATAATATTGTCACTTCACTCCAGCTGTCAGCAGCTCTTTCATTTCTGTTGTGCGCTACGTCGTGGTGACTACAGTGTCGTACATCATTGCACATAGATTTTAGTATGCATGGTGGCATTTGAGGTATACTTAAGTTTGGCATTTTTTTCTTTCCAGTGTGAATGTTCTACAACCTCAAAGTGCTGTACAAGATGTGGAATAACCAGATATATGCAACCTGGACACCATAGTGGTCCTTTTTATTTTTCCATAGCTTTGTGCCGGTCTGCATATCGGCCTTTGTTTTTATCCCTGCTCGTCATTTTCAGAGTTCCTGTATAAGAACTAGGAAGACGTCGACACTCAGCAAACTGTCTCGTGAAGGTGCTGGAAGAAAATCTATAGTCTGTAGTACGATGGATGAACAAAAGAGGACATCTTTTATGTTTTATTGCAGAGATTTTTTCAGTCTGAAAAATGTCTTTGACCAAAAGCTTAACAATTAAAGTTGAAAACTGCAACCAAAGGGAACCTAGCCGAAGCACTGATCCTTTTTAATTGTACTATCTAGAGTTGTGGGACACAAATAAATAAATTATAACTTCACCTCAGGGTATGGAACCAACTGCTGAAAAGCGGTGGTTGCTCGTAACTGACTTATTAACTATTTATATCCTCAATGGGAGTGTTTGAAGTGACAGTGACAGAAAGGATGAAATAAATAAAAGCAGACTACATTCGACTTGACAGGACAATGTGCGGCATGCACCATTCACCAGGATCTAATGATGTTGGGGTATTCAGCTAATCCATGCCTGGAATTCAGTCGACCTCCTGCGACATGGGAACTCAGGTGGAGGAAATGTGGTCCAGCAGCAATCGACACAGTGGCAGAGAGCAACTGATTGCCCATTTGCATTTGTGATTAGGCACAAAGTTCTCTTTTCTGGACATGTTTAATCCTCTGTGCAGGCATTGCATTTCATCACACCCTGGAGTCATGTTTATAGCATGTTTTGTGTACGTTATAATGTGCTCAGGGGTTAGATGGCTCTTTGACTATTCTACCTGCGGTACCTGCGGTGCTATTATCAGGACAATACTTTCATGAGGCCGGGTCTTCTCTCATCCTTAGTTCTGTCAATCCTGTGTCCTTCAGCTCCAGAGTTCTTGTCCCGTCTTTTTCTTCTCTCTATGTCAATTTTACTTCATAATGTAGCCATGGTGATGTGGACCTGTAGACCCTCACACTGATAAATATCTTTCTTTTTTTCAACCTGAGATTCAATTGATAGGGGGTATGGTGCATGTGCGGGTGTGGTAGCAATGAAGGGATGTCAGCCTTGAACCCACTAGCCCAAACCAAGAGAATAATAGGAGGATTGCTCTCAGCGATAGAGAGAGAGAGCTCGCCGCGAGGAGGAGAAGACAGTGAGGGGGGTCTGCCTCATTTGCACTGAGTCGTCCCCTGTACACGCTGCCAGCTGACAGGGGATATTTTTATCAGCCTGGCGCACACAGTGCAGAAAAAGGAACAAATTCATTTGTAACGGCGCACTCCCAGCCAAGGACGAGATCTCAGCAGGATAGAACATAGCCGTCCTCCCGCGCTATCAGAATAGAAAATCATTCATCGTTGTTTATGCACCTGCCTCGGCACTATTATGCAAAGGTTGCGCACAAGGCCGTGCCCAATTTGTGTCCGTTAAAGCAGAAAATAAAAAGGCAAAAATCTTCTCCCCAAGGTCTGGACCCTCACTGTGGTTTTAAAGTGCATATTTTTTTATCTCTGCTGACATGCAGACATTTATATTCTTTTTTTCCTCCCCATCTTGGTTTTGTGTCTCATATCTGTCTGCGACCTTTGTTCCTGACCCTCTGTGGGGATTTCTCTGGCCCGTTGGGTCGGTGGAAGTCATCCTTTAGTTTACATCAGGAGTGTATATGTTCATACATGCACTGGTTTGAAGGAGGATTCATCTGTTGATCTCAAGCCAATTAGAAGTCAGTGGGATGACACAGCTTAAGTGTGCGTGAGAGGGAGCGAGAGAGAGAGAGGGAGAGAGTGGGAACATTAATAAACCATGTGCTAAAGTGGTGTCACTGGGCTGCTGTGTTGGCATGTCGGCACCGCGCAGGAAAAACATGTCCGTCTCCGGGGCATCGTCTGTAATCCAGCATGTTGGAGCAGCGAGATGGCTCCTTTATGTAAGCAGGCCCAGAGTCTCAGACATCATCTGATATGCAGTGGAGAAATAAATAGTTATTCCACTTTTTGTTTTTAGGATGATTACGAATATGAATAGCATTAGGGCAGCCTAATCCACTCTTACAAACGGCTCAGCGGTACCAATTGGCAAGATTGACAATGCTCTCCAGGATTAGTGTTGAATGAAGCGATGCAAGTTAAATCAGGATATACAGTATATATATATATAAATTTTAAATGCCATGCAAATCCGCAGTTCCGAATAGTGGACTGTCATATGGACTGTCATGGCCAGAACAATACTGTTTGATTTTCTCAAAGCAGCAAGGTTTAATTTCTTTGTAGTGACGCTAGTGTGCTGAGCTGACAGATAGATGATCCATTACAGGCGTCGTAATTGAAAACACTGAGGGGGAAGGGGGGATTAATCTCGCCTTCTCTCCTTGCCTCAAATTTCTATGAAGAAATACCTTGAAATGCAGATAACAGATAACAGTGTTATTGATTAGGTGGGGGGGGTGCAGAGGTTCTCCATCACTAATCTCTCTGGCTGTGACTGCATCTAAATAACCTGCAGAGAGGGATAAACAGGCGCATCCATCACGGGACTGCTGGCGCCGACAGTGATGGATGCCTCCACCCTCCGCCGCACCTCTCCCTCCTGGTCTGGGATAGGGAGTGACACCGGCACTCAGGAGAAATACCTGGCCTTAACCAGGCAGGGAAACGTCGACGTTAGCTCGCCTGTGCGATGGAAGGATTCAGGGCAGGCTTTGTGTGGATTTGGAGAATTGTACCCTGTCCCCCATCACCTTGTCTCTCCGAGTTTGTCGGATAATCTTTCTTGATAAATCCTATTTGTTTTGCCGAAGACGAAATTGGTTTTGTGTTCTTGTGTGTGTGAGAGTGTGTGGTGTGAACTCACAGCGTGTGTGCTTTTGTGAGCTTATATATACATTGATTTAGGTGTGAATTTCTTTCCTATCTGCACGGTTGTGCACTACGAGCCAAATCCCCTGTGCGTCCTGGACCCAGTGAGCAGGCGTGCCCACGCCAGCTCGCCTCGGAGGTGCCAGCCTGATAGATATGGTGTGTGTGTGTGTGTGTGCCAGGCTGTGCCTTCCCTCCCTACCCCTGCAACATTAAGATTGATCCCTCATTCCCTCCCATTCCTTTCTCTCTCACTCCTCTATGTGCCTCTGCCTTTATGAGACTGTGAATAGGTGAAGCTCAGAGGCTCCAACAGATGGCCGGAGCTGCCCTGTTTCACCGTCCCACACACACCCAAACACACACACACACACACACAATACTTCCTCATGAATGAGAGCCTGGAGAACGCGAGAGGAAGAGGCAGGGGGAAATGCAGAGGTAATTGAAGAAACAGTGAGCAGCACAGGAGAAGAGGGGCTAAAAGTAATGGAACCAGAGTGAGCCGGTGAGGAAAGATGAAATAAGGAGATGGACCGATGGAGTAGCGGCAAGAGCGCGCTGAAAGAGGAGGAAGGGGAGAAACGCCGCTTAAAAAGGGAGTGAGGGCAGAATTGAATTGTAGATTGAGGGAGCCTCTCTCCTCCCTCTTTCCCTCCCTCTTTTATTCATCCCATGTGAAACCACGCCTCCCCCCTTTCACTTGTCAGTGCATCTATAACAGTGAGCTGTCTGCACCGGGCTGTGTGGGGGGTGAGACGAGCTCCTCACTCTGCCGGCACAGGGGACCGGATCTGAACGGACCGGACAGGACCGGATGGTGCTGGACTGACCAGAACAGGTGTGTGAACATGTGTTTTTGCGCGTGTGTGTGTGTGTGTATGTGGTAGATGGCAGACGGCAGCATGTGTTTTCCCTTCAGTGTGTGATCGCTTGTTCCCTCACTCGACTTGGTTCGAGAGGAGTCTAGAGGGAAACAGTGGCGGAGCTTTGCCCTAGTTTACACTTGAATGCTCTGAGCCTTTCTATTCGCTTTCTGAGATTTATGCATGGAGACGCTAACAACACTCATCATCAGGGACAGACGGAGGAGACCTCTGGTTCGTCAGATACACTGGACTCACAGGGTATCTGGCTTTTAGACGGAGCACTGTGGAGAGAGGAGCTGCCGTTTGTCTGGTGGCACTAGTTGGTTCGATTCAGGCTGGATGGTCCTTGCTGTTGTGTGCTGTGTGTCCATTCATTGACGAAATGACGGTCTTAAGAGCTTTTCACATTTCTACATTATATGTGTCATATCAAATATGCTGTTGGACAATAAATACATTGCAGCTGTGTTGAGAATCTGGAAGAAGACTCAGCTTTCACACTTTGTGATAAGTTCTTTGTCTTCCTGTTTCAGTGTTGTTTCGAAATATGGAGCATTCATTGATCCAGCATTGTTTTGTATTATCAACCAAGTATAATTGTTGCAACAACAACTACAGCAGTGAAAACGTTACTTTTCTCAGATATGGGTCTGGTCCAGTTTTGGATTGTTTATCATGTGGGGACCTTTTTTTGGGAACTGAGGAGGCATCCATCACTCAACATTCATTCAAGACTCTCCATCTCAAGAGTTGTAGCCACTCTACGAGGCTGTTCCCAGTGAATATACTCACTATCAGTGTTTTGTCAATATCTTTATGGGTCAAAAGGCTGTGTCATCACCAAGTGGTGGCGGTTAAGAGCAGCGGAGTGGTTGGGGGGGGTTGGGGGGTGCGAGCACTGACCTAAAAGCTGAAATATTCATGACGGAGACAGCTGAACCCCTTGTGCTGTTCGAAGCGCTGTGGGTGGAAGGTTGAACGAAAGCAAGGACGGAGGGATGGATCGGAAATTAAAGAAGCTTCTGAGATCTGTGCCTTTTGAACATTCATTATTTATCACGACGCACTCTGCCATGGAAACTCTAACCCCCACATCAACTGGCCTCTTTTCTCACTGAGCTGCCGGTGGACTGAAGGAGGATGCTCCCGCTTAGTCTACCTGTCAGCTCGTCCCCAGGCACGTTCAATCTGTAGCCGCGTGCCAGACAATTTGCTCATGCACACACGCAAACACACGCGGCAGCCCCCTTCGTAGTCGTACGCATACCCAGATGTACGTAACATTTTGTTCAGATTTATATTCTCGCACACTCCGCAGTAATTGCATTGTTGCAGTCTGTAATGAGGGGCACACAAAATAACAGTCAGTGATTCCTCTACAATGGGGGCACTCAGACTGCATACAACACACACACATCTTTCTTCAGTTCATATTTTTCCCGGTTAGTTGTTCACACACTTTGTCTTGAACTCATAAACACCATACACACACATACACACACACACACAGTCAGTGGGAGTGACGACCTTGGCACCTGCTAATGTTGTCTGCAGTGGCTGTGCCGCCAATACATAAAAGGCCATGTGGGACTACCCTCGAAAATTAGGCGCCTGACATGCCGTTTGCACAAAAAATGGCTGGAAAATGTGCGGGAGGGCTGGCGATGCAGTCGAGGGGGAGACGCCAGCATGAATATGTATCGTATGTTAATGCCGAACACGAAGCTGTTGACTCAAGCTGTTGATGAAAGCAGAGGACACGTCCCCCGCCATCGCCACTCTCGGGAGGAAGCGCCATCGACAAAACCCTGTTGTCGACGCAGCCGCCTCCCTGGCCACAGGCACAGCGTGGTGACAGGTGGCAGATATCAGTGACAGCGGCCAAGGTGACACCGCTCTATGGTCTGTGCAGACCCGCAGGCAGCCGGGGGCAACACCGGTGTCGGCTCATTTTACCGCCGCCTTGACCCTATGTGGTTCGACACAGGGAGGTTAGATTCGAGGGTCCTGAAGCCAATGTCTCTCATTAGCTTCATTCAACCCTCTCAGGACCTTCACCTTCTCTCGTCTGCTCCACTTGCCGTGGAGCGTGTCTGTAGCTACACCAGGTATCACAAAAAAGTTTGCCTGAGATGAATAAGTTGATGTTGCTGTACATGCTTCTTTTTTCCTGCGGACAAAACATGGCGGCTCCACTCCACCAGAAAGAGCTGAAATATAAGAAATGAAGAGAGCTGAGTTTCGTGGATACGCACAACGGCAATTAAATGTTATGGTATGTCATTACCAGCACTTGATTAATTATCTAATCTGTCCGCTCAAAAAGATAGTTATATATATTCACACAAATCTAGTGTTTCATTAAGCGTCCACTCACACACAGCTCCTTGTGAATACATTAGAAGTAGCCTGACAGTAAGTAGCTCTCACGTGTTTCCGCTCCGAGTCCCTGTTCATCTGTTATGTATGAGCTGCTGTTAACAGGTCCTGCGATCAGGCAGCGTCAGGAGATCAGTGTGTAAATCTCTGTGCTGCTGCTCCTCTCAGCTCTAATGATGGAGAGGCAGAGGGCCTCTTTGACGAACACTCCACTCTCGCCGGTGTGAAGACAAGTGAAGAAGTGTGGCTGCGAGGGGGCAAATAAGAAGAAGCGCGTTGGTGTATGTTTGTGCGTGCATGCGACTCTCCGTTATCTTTTTATGCCCGTGTCATATCAGCTCAACACACGTGTGTGAGTATGTGTGAATCCCATTGTTCATGTGTGGACAGCCGTGCGCGCAGTTAGATTTCAATCTCTCCCCTCTACATGGCTGAGATGTTGCGGCGGAGGTATCCCACGGGGAAATGTAATTACACCCTGCTGGCCACAGAGTACGGGCTTCAGCATCACCCTATCTGTCTCAGGAGATGGCGGCTGGAGGGGGCTCCCCTCACACATGCAATATCAAACGGCATAGATGTCACCAGAGGCCTGCCGCATCTCCGAATTTTTCTGTTCAATCCGCGCACCAATCTCCTCCTCCTAATCAGCTTTTAGATCCCGGGGTTATCTGTGGCCTTTTGCTACAGTTTTGTTACAGTTGTGAATAATTTATGACAGAATTAACTGCGGTTTGCTAAGAGCAGTGATTGGGAGGTTTTTGGAACACAGCCAGAGTCTGATTCGAGTTCAAAGCCATTTTTCTCGACAGTTTTTCTGTCTGATAAGCAAAATCTCACCGTGGTGGTTGTGATTATTAGCGAGGCTACTCTCATCCACATTTCCACCACCTGCGGTCCCTCCTGTGGTTTTGAAGAGTTTTTATAAATCAACCTGCTCTGTGTGTTTCGTCTCCTCTACTGCTCACTATTGTCTCACTGAGGCTGCTTCCGCACTAAATAGCTCATATTTTAAAACATTGACTTAAATTGAAAACAAGCTCTGTCGAGAAGACTGTTTTTACTCTGTTTGAGAAACAATGCCTTAAGACGCATATCACAAGACCATTCACGAACTCTAGGCATGCACGTAGAGTTCTACGTGCATTTCTCTGCTTGGACCGACGATGAGGTGGAACTGTTATTTAAAAGCTTGGAATTCATTATCCATGTTGAATTCACGGCTGGTATCGAGGCTGGTGCCATTATTCTTCAGGAAAAGTGTTGAATCAGGGAAGGAAACGTCGTGACTCTGTGTCATTGTTTCCAAAAGTCTCTGCTTGCCCGTCCAGACTAAGACATAACGGAATTTCAGAATTTTCAAACCAAAATGGGGTGCACAACTTTTCATAAAGTCTCTGTTTTAGGGCCTCCAAAACTCAAGATGTGCGTGGACGCTAGGCGTAAACGTAGAAAAGGGGGATAGGTTTTCAAAACATATTGGTGTGGATGTAGCCTGAGGCGAGATGCTGACATGGTGTCCATTAGTAAAACAGACCAAACAGGCACCGCCCCACTCTCATGGATGTAGGTAAACAATCAATGAGAGCACTCGGATATCAGCAGTCTAAGTGGCACATTGATGTTAGAATTAAATGGACACAGGATGCAGTAGTGATGGTGGGACATGCTAAAGCCAAACCAACTGAAACGGATCACTTTTCTATTTTTGAAATGCCATTCCATCCATATTCCTGTGTGCAGCACATCCTCCCGAACCTCCTGCTTTTTTCATGGTTTTAAAGAAGAGACGGGATTATGTAGTGAATGAAAGAAAAAAAGAAGGGAAACAAAAAGAGGAGCTATGACAAATTTAGGACGTTACCAATTGAATTGAGCCTTTGGTGAAACAAGGACGGCGACTTTAACAGCGGTGAAGACTGTAAAATTGGCAATTTGAACATTTCACCTTGTGAATCTTGGTGCGTCACCCGTTTCATCAAACCTAGTCATGGTCATTTACGAGAAGTGTGTCCGTGCCACAGCACTTCTGTCTTCTTTGTTTCCCTAATTTGCTACACTCTGACTCTACCTTAATCTCCATTTCTGTGTTCATCACCCTCTCTCCCTGTCCCTGTGTGTAGCCTGGTCGCAACTTCAGCTCCCAACTCCCCCCTCACAACCTCACCCCCTCCCTCATGCGCCTCCCTTGGTGTTGCGGCCATTGTTGTGCCTAATAAGGTTTATGGAATTACAGATCTCTGAAATTGGATTTTCTCACTCCACCAAAGCACTGGGATTACGGGTTTAGGGCCGGGAGCATCGGGGCACAACCGACCTGTGTCTGAACTGCTTTTTTCGTGACTGCACCCTCAAGGTGGGCAGATCAACGCGCCAACGCTCCAGCAGCTCTGGAGAAAGACAGAGAGGCAGGCAGATCCCTTGTATCTGTATGTACTTGACAAATAAATTGATTCTGAGTCAGACAGCTCTTTGGCTACTGCGCCTGGTTTTTCGTTTTCCTTCGCGTCGACCACTCTCCCTCTCGCGCACTCCTCCTCTTCCTCCCCAGTCTGTCCTCACAACTTTTGACTGTGTTTGATCTCATTCTAATCTAATGAATCTTTTGATCTTCCTCGCCTGACACCCAGACGCCGCCCAGATTTCTACATCCAAACTAGCTGCTAATCCTTAAACTCTTGCGGCTGGTGGAGCTATTGATTCCCAGCGATGTACAGCGATTTGAACTGTCTACCCCGACATGCTTACGTTTAATGAACTGTGGGACTCCTTCGCACACCTTGATCCCACCACCCAAATGCTGCCTCATCACAATTGCAGATCAATTCCACTCTTGTTGTTCATATGTGACTGAGCATTAAGCACATCTCAAGTGGAGGGGTAGCAGACTAATGTGAGAGAAAAAGTGAGACGGCACCAGAGACGGGCAGCATAGCGGAGGCCACATTGAGATGTTGGCAGGGAGGTGGTGTTTATTGGGAGAGGTCCACAGTGGCAGCTTAGTGAACTCTTAATTGGGGAAGAGACAGAGCTGGGGATGAGGGATCAATAGGGGCAGAGCCGGGGTTCCAGCCCACTGAAATCAATCAGCCTCCCGCTCGACAGAGAGAATTCAGCCAGTCCAAAAAAAAAAATCCCCACGGGCTCCTGCTCATTTACCTTTGCAGTCAAACTTCATCAGGATCAGCCTGAACAGACAGACAGCTCATTCCACCTTATGGCAGTCAGAGTCGCTCAATAGATTATTTTTTTTGTCAATGCAGGCATTTGATTTAGTTATTTTGGATTGTCATTGCCGATTTGGCACGACTCCTCCAAGAACAGAAGATTATTGCGATAAAGCATATTTCAATAACACAAGCCAAGGAATGTGAAATGAAACCCTGCCATATTTTAACTCCGCCGTTAAAAATAGTCTTTCTTTCTACTCTTCTTCCTCTTCCCCTTTGCCTGGGTAATAGCCATCTTCTGCCCTGTCACTTTTTGATGTATCATCCTCTTATTCACATCAAGGACAGGGCCAGGTGCTGAATTTTCTCTCCGTTGCCACGCTTGTCACGCTGCCTTGTCACCCGCAGCCTGTTCCAATCCCCTCCCTTCCTCCTCCCCCTCTCTGCCTACTTATATTAAATCTGTCACTCCTTTATTTTAGCGAGAGAGAGAAAGAAAGTAAATCACTTCTGCCATTCGCCGCCTGCAGTGTCTGCCGAATGCTGCGAGTTTATATGGATGTCATCTTTGGCCAAATAAAGTCCTGTCAGGATAAATGATGTCTCTGCTGCATTGTATTGTTGTCGCACAATTCCATCTCTTAGTTTGTTTGTTTTTTTGTTTTTTCTTGGCTTCAAATGTCTGTCAGTTATGTGGTAAGCTATCAAGGAATATGCTTCACTAGAGAGAAGTAAGCGTTGACTGAGATCTTGGGCTTTCTTTTATTGCTCCAGATGGACGGACACAG
The DNA here is from genome assembly GCF_022379125.1 of Scophthalmus maximus. Classification (NCBI taxonomy): domain Eukaryota; kingdom Metazoa; phylum Chordata; class Actinopteri; order Pleuronectiformes; family Scophthalmidae; genus Scophthalmus; species Scophthalmus maximus. Next base: position 20,707,595 of record NC_061520.1, read on the forward strand.
GCGTCCAGTCTCACCTCTCTTTGATGCCCATGAGTGGCTGGCATGGCAGGCTCAGGCAGCGAGCAGCTGGGGTCAGAGGCGTGCTTCGGCAGTGAGATGTGCATGGGCTTATAAGGCTCTCTGGCATATTCTTAGCTTTGGTGCAAATACCAAAGAGGAGCATGTGTGTGTGCATCCCCACATTGTTGTGTGAAAGATTACACATGAAACATTAGATGCTCCATCAGTATAGAGGAGATTAGGGCTTGAGATCCCCCAGCGTGGTCAGACTTGGCTCGGATGTTTACATGCTTGACACTTACACCTGTCCGATCGCAGCAGGGATCAGACGGCTCCACTCCTGTCAACACGTCTTGACGGGCAGACAACAAACAAGGCCTCGTAGCTCACAGGATCCCAAACTAGAGGCTGTCGAAGACGCGGAGACAGTTTTTCGCCCGCCTCGTTCCATTCAGCTGCCATCTAACGTCGCTGTTTTTTACTTTAGCTGCTTCTGACACCTTGTTTAAAGCGTAAGGATTTCATTTTTCTGCCTGACAGAAAGTGAGCAATGTTTACATGGCATTACAAACAAGCAGACTATTATCACAATCGCAGAAAAATGTCCTGCAGGGTGAGAGGTAATTATGCTCAAAATGAGACCATTTCTACTCTATTTCTGGCTCTAATTAAACCCCCCCGTCTGAGTTACTGCCTGCTCCCTGGGGCGTCACAACATCAGTCAATATGGATTTTATCTTGTGTGAATACTTCCAGAGACATGCGATAAGAAACCATGTAGACTGCTATGCCATGTGTGGTTGTTTATCTCCATATCCTACTGTTGGTCACAGTGTTTTGGTGTAAAACAGATGTGCCACCGTACTCTGTGTGTGTGTGTGTGTGTGCGTGTGTGTGTGAGGGAGGAGAGGCAGTGGAATGACATCTGGACTAAAGAGTGACTTACTGCATCTGTTAGGGAGGACAGAGACAATACAAGTCGGCATCAGGCGCGGATAAATCAGAATGTGTGCAATATTTATAATATTAAAGAGGCCAAATTCCTTACATATGAGACAAGTCTGGCTCTTTTTGATCTCCTAATTGTAAGTTGCATATTTTCCAAGTGTTCATCCACCGTGGACTTTTCTGTGTTTACTTCCAGAACTTGGCAGTCAGAGACTGAATTCAGTGGGGGAGGAGAACATCAGAGACATCTTGTTTAGGAGGAAAGGTAAGGCTGCACACCTACCTACTCTATGAAAGAGAAATCTCCTTCTGCCCTGTCATTTCTCCTTCTCACCCACATACAGAGTTGACTTGCATGTGACGATGGAGATTTTGTTGCTTCTTTACAATTCTGTATATTCTTATTTGGCATGTTTACTCACAGATGTGAGGCAGTGCATGCAAATTTGTGTCTACATCTCCCATCATTGACACTGACCTATCATGCATCTGCTTTTTACATCTATAAACATATTTATCTCTCCATCTATCTGGGTATCACTCCTCCATCTGAGCAGAAATAAGTCGGGTTCTGATTATTGTTCCTGTTACCATAGATTCAACAGATCTCAGAGGAAACGAACAACGCAGCAGGCCCATGCTTATCAACAATACTTTATTTACTGTGGGGAATAGATGTATCCTCCTCCAGAGGCGACTCACGCACCCTCCCGCTGTAGTCAGTCTCACATCACATCACCTCATTTGATCTGCCTGCCAGCTATTAGCATTTCATTCTGCACAAATAAGAGGAAGGTATATTGTTGGTCCCACCAAGATGGAATCCATGATCAAAGAGTGCTGTTAGTTGTGCTGTGGCCACGGCAGATGCCTCCTTAGTGGCCATCGGTTCAAATGGAAATGAAAAGCATCGGAGGGGCAATGCGTACCCTGCACACGCGTTGTATACCAAGCTTCTATATTTACATTGGCGAAAGCACTTTGAAATTACCAGCATTCATGTATAAACATTCTCTGATCCACATTTAAGTTACAAAATGAACAACACACAATCTTTTTTAAGTAATAACACACTGATTATTGCATTGTTCTTGTCCATTTTTGTACATCATTCAAACATTCACAGTGTCAGCTGGAAAAAGTATGTGAACCCCTCGAATAACATTTTCAGCAAAAGCTAATTGGAGTCAGTAGTTAGCAAACCTGGAGTTCTATCAATGAAACTTATTTGGCAGTGTGGTTTGGAGCTACTTTGACTTATGAAAACCACTCAAACATTTTGAGCTTGCTATTCACAAGAAGCATCTGCAGATGTGAATTATACCTCACAGAAAGGAGATCTCAAAAGAGCTACGACCAAGAGTAGTCGATTTGCATGAAGCTGGTTAGAGAGTACTTTAGATGATTTACTTTAGACTTTAAATCAGTCCGCAGCTAGACAAATTGTCTATCAAGGGAGACAAGTTGGTACTGTGAAAACCAGGTAATTCCAAAGGGTTTACATACTATATATACTATCCCTGCCCAACCACAGTTGCATAATTATACTAAACTTTTTACACAACACAAAACATCTCTTTTGAACCTCTGCTTCATTGTCGAGCTGTGTGCAGTTCACTTTGCCCTGATGACGCTCGCTCACTCTCTCGCTCTCTCTCACAATCACATTTGGCTTCATGCAAGAACCGTTTGTACGAACAGATTTGTTCTTAAATCGTGCGCACGAGTGATTTAGGAGAACTTACCAAAAGCAAATTGGTGAATGCAAGTTGCCCAAACCTGTCATAGGAGTCATGTAAATCGGTCTGCTGTTTTATTTTGATTATGAATATAGAACTTTAATATAATATATAAAATGTATATATAAATATTTTACTTACACCTCATTTTGTTGACACTACAGTATGCAATGAATTGCATCTGAATTATGTCTCATCATATTTACGCAGGTCATTTACTCACTTTTCTGAAGACAGAAGCGTGTGGCATGTTCGTGCGCACTCATGGTAGGCCCAAGAAATGTAGGATAAGAAATACAAGATGTTCTTGCATGAGGCCCATTGACAGTCTGCCACAGTAAGACTGACCATCGGCAGCGCCGGGAGAAATCACGTCAGCGTCCAGTTAAAACCTCCATAAAGTTGTGACCGTGTTCAGGTGACAACCATACTGCCCTCGCTGTGCATCTGGTGCTTATGATAGTGTACATTGCATATTCACAGGCAATTATAATACAAAAAAAGTTATCAGTGCCTGATTGGGGTCATTAAATCAATTTTAAGAGGCACAGAGTTTAACCCCCCCCCCCCCCCCCCCCCCCCCCCCCCCCCCCAAATGTTCATGAGCAAATATTTTGTAAAGAGCCAATAAATCTGCCAGATCAGGTCTCGTCCTGACTGCAGGGCTGCCACTGTCCTGTTGGCTGTTTGCCAGGAGCATGCGTGTGCTGCTTCTGCTGCGATCGGAACAGTTGGATGGCAACAGAAGAAGCAGCTCTCAGCACATGTGGGCATAATATATGCACAACTGTGAACAGCTGAATCATTATCACCTCGCAAAAACATCAGTATCAGTGTGACTGTAATTAGTTCTCCTCTTTGATTTACAAATGACTCGCTGTGCGCAACTCCTCGTATAGCTGTGATACGGTTCACTGTTCTGTTTGGGAGAAAAAAAGCCCGGCTTGGTATCTTTTTCGTGCACCGTGATGGCGCATTTGAGAGGGCTGAACTTTGATTCTCCCTTCTCGTTTCTGTGACAGTAGTGAGAGCAGACAGGTGAATGATGCTCCTTTGGTAAGCTATTCTGTTTGAGGACTGATCTTCACTTCAAAACCCCAGCATGAGGACGGCATTCACCTCTCGCTTTTTTTCCTCCCCTCCTTGCTGGCAGCCGGGGCCTTCGGCAGTGCAGGATAAAAAACCCCAAAGTCTTCAAGAGAAACTCTTCAAAGGCACCACTCATCTGCCGATTGAAGGCCTCAATTCAGTTCTCTCCTCCTGAACCACTGTCCCTTCGACCGAGCTCTGGTTGTTGACGAATAGTTATGCGATGTTTCTCCTCCATTCATTGCAGCCGGTTGCATAAGGTGCCTTTAATGTCTTGCGAGTGATAATGGAATATCTTCCCTTAACGCTGATTCCTCACATCCCTCTCGGGGGCATCTGATGCACATTTCGGGACTCTGGGAGCATTTCCCCGACCCTCATTTTCCACATCAGCAAGACGGAAACTGCCAGCTTGCCTCCATGCCCCGGCCTGCCTTCTGCCCACTGATTAAAAGTCAAATATTAAAGTGCTCTGTGGTGAGCTCGCCCTAATTGATTCTTTCCGCCGGGTGCACACAGAATGGGCTGACAGCAGGCGATACCCGGCTTTGTCAACATCGGGCATGCTGCCTGGCATTCAGAATGGGCCCCCCAGTAAGGCCCCCTGCGAGGGTGCCAACCTGCAGCACCACACACAGAGAGGACGCCCGGCTCCGGCCAAGCTTTATAGTAGCAACACAGGAGCTGCTCATTCTTTTGCTGCGCGTCGGCTCCCATCCGTTGGCTGGGAATTGGCTCAGTATTTGTGAGGATGTGAAGAAATTGTGTGTGTGTGTGTCTGTGTCTGTACTCTTAAAAAAAATGTTTCTTCTACCCACTTGCGTAACCACTCAGTTAGACTTAAGGTATCTGGGGCGATGGTGCTGAAAGGAGGCTTCATGTTGCCACAAACGGCCCTCTTCTTCCCATCTGATCTGCAGCTCTCCTGCCGTTCCGATAATTGCTCTAATGGCTTTTAATCACAGCCATGTTTTACAAGGAGATTATCAAACGCAGGATGACACAAAAGTATGTCATCACAGCCCACCCTGTGAAAAATGAAGGGCAACTGATGGAGATTGTGGTCAAAGCCTCACATCTTTTGCTCATAGTGTTTTTACCCTCCGTCAACTACGATTTTGTGATAATTAATTGAATCTTCACAACAGTAAAAAATAGTGCTGCTTTATGGTTCTTAGGCCGGGACACTGTCCCTCTCTCGTCTGCTTACCCCTATGAATTTACAGGGCATTTTATGTGCATCTCGAAATGGCTTTGCTCCCCATTTACTTTTAATGCCTTTATGCTTCACATACAGGAGAGTGCAGCGGCGATCTTGGCGCTATACAACATTCATTAAGTGCAGACATTCATCCACAGCGCGTTTCTCATGAATCTGATTGACCTTTTCGCTCACTGTGATCCACAGTAAAAGGTTATGAGCGCCCATTAATCCCCCTGTGCTTGAAAAGCTGGGTATATCCCCTGTCCCGTCTGATGCTTTATGTTCCATCTGAGCCAACAGGGCGGTGCGAGAGGAAGGTTTAAAGGTGTGTGGGGGCTGAGGTCAGAGCTGGCCGACAGTGCTGTAATGATTCTATTAATGAAATAGGGCCACTCCGTGCTCCGACACAGCGCTAATTACAACACAAGGGTGATGAACTTGATCGAGGTTCGGCTAATTCATGTTTAATAGAAGAGAGTTGGAGAAAGGGGCACAGAGGGGCCGAGCAGGTTGCCATCAGGCGTGTGTGTAGAACATTTTGTGGACGACACAATCACAACATTGACCTTTTTTCTACCCATGTGAAAGTTCACGGAATTCAGCATTACAATTTTTTTTTAACATTACATATTTAGTGTGACTGGTCACCAGCAATAGTCAGGGTCTCTTGACTGTTTCATTGGTAAGGGCCACAGAAGAGTAATCACAACGTCCCCTCCCCTGAGCACTGAGCGGGGGGTTTCATTTCTCCCTTCGTCCTGTTACTTCCTTGCTGTCGGTCCCCAAGGGGTCCGGAGTCTGAGTGGGGGTCATGATCACAACCACAGGGGCGCTGACAGCTTGGCTGCCTCGCTGACAGGAACCTAATAGAGGGCTAATAGGAGATATTGAAGTCCCAGAGACCACTGCTGTGACCTTGACATGAGCCTGGCGAGGGGGGAAGGGGGAATTAGGGGGGCTGACGTGCCTCTATAGAGGCAGGTGGTTTAAATATTTCTCTCTCTGACTCTCTGTCTGTTTATTTGAACTTTGCTTACTTCTGTTGTCCAGTTTTGACCATACAAAAATATAATAGGTTTTGGCATGACATCAAAATAAAAGACAGGGTTTTCAAAATCTTAGTCCTGTTTCACTGTGGATGAGTCATTCAGTTAAGTGTGTGTGGATGGATGTTGGTATGCTTACTTTGATTTTTTAATCAGTTTTTTTTTCTTTTTCATTACTGTTAGTTGTTATTTCCAAAGTTCTCTTTACTGAAAGAAATGTTTTTTTTCTGCACAAGTACAGATGAGTTATTCTGTTTGGGTAAAAACTTGCAGGAATTACAACAGCTTGATCTTTGTAGATAAAAAGTCTTTGAAGCAGATTTCATATTTCTTTCTTGAAGTAGTTTGCTGTCAGTAGTATTTAAACTGAATGACTTTGACGCGCATCTGAGTCCATTAATTATTTGTTTTAGTCATTGACCCCATCTGAACCTTCAAGATGTGCCATGGTATTATGTTTGTAAATAGAGCCTGGCTGATATGGATTATTGGCAAATGGAGCAAATTTATTTTTCAGTGAATATTTTAATTTCAAAACTAAACTTGAAGAGACACGAAATATTTTGCGAAACATGTCTTGAATTATGAAGCTTACCAAAGTCCATTCAGGTAATTCTCTTCCATTCTATATCGACAAGAATGAGACATATGGATTCATAGCAGAAGGAGCCAGAATGTGTTGAGTTCAATGGATTTAGAAGCAAACTGTGATTGTTTGACTTATAACTGAAATATTAATGTTTATGTTTCGTATTGTCAGTCATTTGGACATATTTGGGTGCGTGTGTGTGTGTGAGATTTGTCTCCGTTTACAGTCAGTGATACGGCGCAGCAGGAGGTCAGCCCTGCAGGGACGGCCAATAAGCGTCATGCTCAGTAAAGGGAGCACCACTGCTGCCTGATCAATCTGAGCTCTCATTAAAAGGCTGCCAAGCACTTTGCAACCCGATACAATATCAATACTCTAACACACAGAGAGAGACCTCAAGAGTCGTCAGGCAAGCCGCTCGCAGGCAGCGTTGCTGTCATTACCGGGCGGGCAAAATGCCAGAGACCCCCTTTGTCGGCCACTTAGGTTCCCCCCTATGGTCTCAAACACAGGTCAGGACAGACAGATGGGCTATCTGGGCAGCTGTCCCAGGGAGGAGGCAGAGAGAGGTGGATACCGACCTGTAGATGAGGAGACAGCCTGTGCTCTCTCACTATTTGGAGGGAGGACGTGGGCTGTGTGTGTGTGTGTGTGTGTGTGTGTGTGTGTGTGTGTGTGTGTGTGTGTGTGTGTGTGTGTGTGTTCGGTGCGTGTGTTGATGTGTGCAGTAATACACCACTGTGGTTTCACTTGAGGGTTGTTTGTTTGCTATTAGTATTTTCAGAGTTGCTCATTTACCAAGGATGATTACAATGACCAGAACAGGAACTGACCAAATAGAGGGATCACTGAACTCAAAACCGAAATCAGTCCTGGGTTTTTGGCGTACAGCCCAAGATTCCTGCTGGGAAAACCACAAACTCTGAATCGTGCTCTGCTGTGATTTAGGAATCGAGCAAATGGGGGTTATTTAAGTGGCCATACATAGAAAGCCTGTGTAATTCAGATCATTGTGTTGAGGTCTCCCCTCTGTGCCCTAATCTTAAACCCCTGCGTGGCTCTGAGAGGGGAGGGCAGGATCGGTGTGTGCGTCTCTAAACCCCCAGTAATCCACCGACAAAAGGCCCAGGAGAAAGCCACCGAGCGATGACGGGGGTTAGGACAGAGAATGGGAGGAGTGAAGAGGTAAAGAAGTGGTCGTCACCTCTCCAACCCCCAAGGGAATGCTTAACGCCAGAGAAGATGCCCCCCCACCACCACCACATGGTACAACATCCCTCTGCTGTGTCGGACCTCTTTGAGTAGTCATTGTTTATCAGGCAGAGTGAAAGAATCCAGACTCTGCAGAATCGATCACATGTGCAGCAGCTGAAGCGAAACTTTCAGACGGAATATTGATTTTCCTGGGCTTTTCCGCAATTTATAATAACTGCACACGGCAGTGGTTTACCTGAAGTTGAAACTGTTATCGTCCGCAATCATCATTTCGTCGGGACCATTAGGAGCAGTTCCCACTGCAGGTGCTAATTTGATGATGGGAGAGAAATGTCATGCAATTAAAACACAACTAATGATTGCGGAAAAACCTATAACATGAGTCCTGAGGCCTAATTTTACCAGCCCATCAACTGGAGACAGACAACATTGTTTAGAGATATTTGCTGCATCGCGAGCAGATAAATATCACTGTCCCAGTAATGTTCCTGTCATCAAGCTTCTGTCGTATTATGGAGTTGTTGTTTTGAGAGATGTCTGCATTGTAATGTCACACAGAAGTCACTTGGCTGCACCGAGGTCTCAGTGAGGTAGTTAGGTCGGCGCAACAATGGTCCCCGGCTGATTTGTCTGTAATCCATTTAGCTGAGATGTGACACACTGTAGGGGGCTTTTGCCCCTGGTCAGTAAGTGCCAATAAGGAAACAGCCATCACTCAGCGGGCTGCCCTGTCCACCAGCTTGCTCACTTGTGTCTGCTGTCAACCCCTGTCTCAAAGGAGCTGGCGATTGCGCCGCGCTTTCAGATGCACCACCAGTGGCTTTTCCCATACAAATCTCAATGGGACGGGAAAAGGCACGGACACTCGCAGACTGCAAAGCAGGGACGTTTCCCCTCAGAACGTCTGAATGAGCCCATCTGAAGTGAAAACAGCCACGTATTTACAAAACACCATTGACAGTTGCTCATTCTCTCAGTCTTAAACCCTTGGAGGTTGGGCTATGGGGGGGTTTGAACCCGCGGCAGGGACAATCAAGTCTCTGTTTGTGTTTTTCTCTAACACCACCGTCTTCTCTTTGGGGCTCTCTTGGAGCAAACTGCTGGGGTGCAGTGGAGGAGGGGTAAATGCCATGACCCTGCCGTGGACCCTGACTGAAGCCCCCCCCCCAAAAAAGACCACCACGCTAGCCCCACATGCCACCCGGTTGCTGCTGGAAACGGAGAAGGAGCGAGGTGGACGTGTGCGATAGAAAAATGAAAAACATCTTCCGAGATGAGGACTGAATTCAGTCCCAAACATCCTCGCTGCGGCGGGTTTTGACGTCGTTATTTGCGTCGTGGCAGCGATCCAAGCTCATTACGAGAAATGTCTTCACTCTGAGTGAGTTTGTGAAACCTGGGGGAGACGAGGAGGCGCAGACACAGTAGCTGCGCGATGCCCGTCTAGCGCCGCTGGGGCCGAATAATTTGAGAACAGTACAACGATGCGACACTGTTCATTGGCCTCAGTTTCAGAGATAATTAGCCAAACTGTTGTTCTCTCCTTTTCCGTCCCCTCGCTGGAGAGAGAAATTTGAAGTCTGATACGAGTGTGGGTGTGTTTGTGTCTGTCTGCCGCTCTGTCTGCGTGTGTGTGTGTGTGTGTGTGGGTGTGTGTGTGTGTGTGTGTGTGTGTGTGTGTGTGTGTGTGTGTGTGTGCATATGGTGTACATTTATAGTCAACAGAGAGAAACGAGGGAGTCTGTCAGAGCTCTTTGTTCTCCAGCGAGAACACATCATGGCTGGGCCTTTTGTCTGAACTGACACCATCATACAGTCTCTCTCTTTTCCTACCTCTCTCTCTCTCTCTCTCTCCCTCTCCCTCTCCCTCTTATTTCTTTCACCAAACAATTTTCCCGACATCCCATCACTCTCTCTCGCGTTGAAAGCATTTAAAAGATAATGGGCTCTGTGGATTTTGGAGTCGCAGAGATGGAGATGATTTTTTTCCCCCCTGTGTGTGTGGGTGTGGACAAACTCTTCCAAAGTAAAGCGTGATTACCACAAGAGGAAAGTGTCTCAGAGTTTGTGTTTGCATTAGGCCTGCAACTAACGGTTGTTTTCATTATCGATTCTTCTGTCGATTATATTCTCGATTAATCGGTTAGTTGTTTGGTCTATTAAATGTCATAAAAGGGAAGAGAATGACGATGGTGTTTCCCAAAAAGCAATATGACGTTTTATTTTGTCCACACACACAAATATATATTTGGTTTACTGTCATAGAGGAGCAAAGAAACTAGAAAATATTCACATTATTGGTTTGTTTCTTTATTACCCTACTTCCATGTTACTTTCACTTACATACTACTTGATTTATACTACTGGTTATTAACTTGTTTCTTCCACTATATTCCACAACATTTTGGATCTTTCGCTTTGAAGATTTGCCCCCATTCAGTCACAAGCGAATAAGTGAGGTCAGACGTTGATGATGGGTGATAGAGCCTGGTTCGTATTCACGGCTCCAGTTCATCCCAAAGGGCAGGGATATGCAGGGCAGCCAGGTTCTGGCAAAACAAAATCAGAAAAACATTTCTTTATGGACCTGGTTAAAATATCATTGTATTCTGTAGCACCGCCTGGAACTCAGGGGCATTGTCCAAATCATTAAAGGGGCACGACCAGGAAAATGAATCCTTTCATTGTTGGGTAAAAACTTAGCAATGTAATGTGTGTCTGTGTGTGTCTCTGAGTGTGTGTTCTTTCCAGCCAGAACACATCGCAGCCACACTCCTTTTCTCAGGGCAACAGATTCACTGCAGGATTAATGATGTGTTTAAGTAACTAAAATTACACTCATTCATATTTCACCGTCTGGGCAGCACATTCCACAGGGTATTAAAGGTTAGGGAAGAACATAACGTCAAAACGATAAAAAGAAACACTTTTCTGCAGGAAGCAATACTTTACCTTCGAGTCCCTTCATCGCAGAAATCTCGTTTTCTCACATTTAAAGCCTAACTACTGCTCTTTTGTGCCTGCGTATTCAAACAGAAAATTGCTGCACGGCCTCTGTCTGTCGTCTGAGAATGTCTGCGTGAGTGCAAAGCATATCCCAACCTTGAGGGAAATCTAAATTAAATCTTCCCGGTGAATGGGGACGGCCTCAGCTTTATCTCTTGTCACTCACAACTATTAAGGTTAGTGATTAGGTAGTAACGTGTCAAAAAGAATTTTAAAAACGGAGAGCAGTTGGTGAGTCATTGAATATGATTTCAGGGTTATCCGTCAGAGATCCGAGAGTGTGGACGGACTGTGCTGAGCCGTTAAAGGACATCATCACGCCAACATTGATAGCTGATGAGCTGTTAGTTTAGAGGTCATTGGTAGATTGGTGGAATCGGACATTGCTGTTAAACCAGGATGCTTAAAGCAGCTTTCATGAAGAGACTTTTTCAAGCACCTGAAATGGAAAAGTTTTCTGTAACTTAGTAACCAACTGCGGAGTAGACAGTCTGCTTCCTGTTGACACCCACACGCACATGCCCAGTGTACGTGAATGGTCACGTGATATGCGTTTTCAGGTGCGTTTGTCCGGACGAAGATTGTTTAAGTTTTAAAATGAAACATAGTAGTATATATATAGACATGGAGAGAACATACAAAAGTTGATGATGATGCCATGCAGACACACACTGGGATAAACTAATTCACAATTATTTTAAACAAACTACATTGAACACAACACATGTCAGCTTTGCATGAGCTAAAATTAACTAAGGACAAAAACAGAGTTGTCAGAGAAACAATGTAGTCAGACTAGAACCATCTCCCCCCTCGTTTATGCAGGAGGAATATTGTCAGATGCAACTGGGATTTCTTTTGCTCATCAGCCAGGCAACTGCAGCACCAGCCCCCCTTGCAACTGGTTTCTCATAGAAAAGAAAATTAGCGTCATGGATGTCAAATGCCTTAATTTACTGAAACTAATAAAACTAAATTGTCAAAGAAGATTAACAAAATGTTTGCACTCCAAACTCATTACTGTCAAAACTGCAAATAAAATGGATGACGTTGTATGAAACCAAAATCTGTATCCAGTTATGATCTGTTGCAATAACAATAAACCACAAACTCAGTGGAAGAAACAGATGAGTTATCGCCATGCTTGTTGGTGCAGTGTGTGAACCAACACGGCGGCGGCGGCAGAGCGGGGTGGGAGACATTGAATCCCCCTCCCGCTCTCCGGAGGAGAAGGAGAGTTGGGTACCCGGTGGGCGTGCAGCGCGGCAGCCTAGGGCAGAGGCACCACGACGGCGCTGGGTACATGGTTTCCGTAGAGAGCGAGGCCGGGCCCGATAGGCGACCGGATCTGCCCTCCCAAAAAAAACTAGCGGCGAACGTAGCTGCCGCGCATCGGCCGATGCCGATACACGTAAAAAACGCAAACATCGGCCGATATTATCGGCCGGGCCGATAAATCGGTCGAACACTACTCATGGCACATAGGTTTACAAGCAGAAAAATATAGATGGAGGACGAAGGATGGCAGCAAACCATGGCTTCTTATTATCATGAAAAAAGCATTCCGCACTGTTTGAGAGTTGCAAACTCCTCCTGCACTGCTCGCACACACACACACACACACACACACACACACACATAAACTTTCTTTAAGGCAAAGTTACTCTCACACAGATGCGTGCCGTTTGGAGAATTTGCATCTGAATGCCAACTTTTGTTGGTAAATTCAAGGGTCCTCAGAGATTTTGCGCATTCTGCTCAGAGCGAGGGAAGGGCCAATGGGAACAAAGTCACACATTAGCAAAGCCCTGCCAGCCTCGATTATGACCGAAGGGATCGGCTTGATAGTGTTGCAGCGGGCCACATTCAGAACGGGATGTGTCTATTTAAACCTTTCCTGGCCACTTCCTTTATGCACTATAGAATACAGCGGATGGCATAGGAGATTTGGATGCTCCCAGCCACCGCATTCGTTTTTTATTCTGTTCTGTTTCATATGGAAGCCTTTCGTCTGTGAATCTAGTTTTCATGTTTGTGAAAAATCCATCTGCAATGGAAGTGCCGAGCTTTGTTCTCTCCCGCCTGTATGCCTGGAGGTTCTTTCCCTTTCTCACACTTTCCAAGTCCTTTCCCCTCCATCTCTCTCTCGCTCTGTGTCAGAACATTTGTGATAGGGAATCAAAGAGTTTGCCTTCAAGCTTGTGGCCTTTGCCTCCATATTTCATATGCATTATGAGACAACGCTGATTAAATTGCGAGTGTACTCCATGACTCGTCCTCTTTCAATATGTAATAAATGTCTTGTATTTTCTTTCCCAGGTTTTTCCCATATTCTGTCTGTGTTTCAAGCCTCCTCAGAGGGCTGCAGATTGTATGAATCAGACCTAATGTCTGATTCAAAGCCCAAGGTGTTTTATTTATAGGGGGGGAAAGTACATTAATGCTTCTGAGAAGTCTTTGGAAGATTTATAAAGCACTCTCTTAGCTTCCTCACTGCCTCACTTGAACTATGCTGGGACAGACGGGCGTTGTTGGGCAGTGTAACATACCTGTCTGTCGATCTGGTGTGTGTTTTCACCGCCTCCACTCTTGCCACCTTCTTACCACCATGCCCATGCTGTGACACGGCTAGCTCGGTTGTCACGGCATTTATAATTCAGTCTTATTAATAAAAGATGTGCGGCATTAAGTTTTTATTCGGCGATGCTGTGCTGCTGTCTCTGAGAGCGCCTTTACAAGCAAGTGACTGAAGTGCAAAACTTTCCTCCTCTGTTCTGACTTCCAGGCATCACTTGGCATTAGTATAACCTCAGATGATCCTTGGACCTCGAACATTTTTGAGAAGCTCATTCCCTATGATCTCATATTCTGCTAGCTTACTCCCCAGCCCGTCCTCTCAAAGGCCTACCCCCCCCCCCCCATCCTTTAATGAGTTTTGCTGAGAGTTATATTTACTCGTGTTGTCTTGTGTTTCTGTCTAAATGGCAGAAATTCCTCTTTCATTCCGTCTAATCCGGCTGAATCAGCATTGTCATTTCGCAGTTCCCTCGGTGCAAAAAGCTGATGGGGCCAGAGCTCATTCAGGAAAACAAGCTCCCAATCATCCCGAGTTTACAGAAGCAACTTGCCTCGTCCTGCATTATGAATGTGTACACGCCATCACATGTTATTGGAGACGGAGTACAGCTTGGCTAAGTCCTGCTTTTTCCCAACGGTTGTCCATCTCTGTATTGTCCGCACATCTTCAAGGGTACGTGCAATGGCGTTCTGTCTGTTTGGACGGTCTGGTTTCCTTTGCTTCTTCCTTGTGGCTTCATGTCACATCTGCCACCCAGTGAGATAAACAATACCAGTAGATAAAAGAGAGGGGGGATGTTAGAGAAAACTGAAAAGAAAAGACTGTATGTTTCCGTTAGAGCGGATAAAAGCCTGAAAATCCAATTAGTCCTCAGTATATGGGGGCGGGGGGAGGCCTCATGGGAGTAATGTCTGGAAATAACCACCATCGCAGCATGTCACTAACACAGCATTTACATACTTGTCTATTGATAGTTCCGTGTATATGATTGAGCTGTTAAATCTTGACTATATTTGGTATCGCTTGGTGGGTTTTGCCCACACCAGCTTTTTGAAAAGTCAAACAACGATCAGAGAGAATTACTGTACTTTCCGCACCACAAAACCACTTTAAAACAGGGGTCTTTATTCACTGTCAACGTCCTGGAATCCATTTTGGATGGCGGGCGGGGTAATAACTGTTGAACCCGGACAAAGCTGGTTAAATGTGTGTTGCTCTTTCAATTTCTTTGTTTCCTTTTGGATTTCTTTTGTTGTTGCCTATGTCTTGTTTCCATCCAATGCCAGACATGAAAGAGGGATTCGGGCAGGGAGAGAGCTTGAGAAAGGAGCAAGGACATTTTTAAAAACACAAAGCGCCCTGGGTCAGCGCTCATGTGCTGCTGCGGGGAAGAAAGACCACATGCCCCGGAGTAGAAAACCAGAGCAAACACAGCTGCTGTTGTACACTTTATTTGTGTGTACGTGCACATATTCACAATGTTTGTGTGTGTTCATTTCTTCCTTTTGAGCAAGGCAAGAGCACGGAGGAGGATGGTGGTCATGTGTTGGGTGCTTGTGCGATCGGAAAGACTTTAAAGAGCACAATCTGGATAACCGGTGTGGATCAGAGAGGAAGAGGAAGCTTTGTGTTAGAGACTAATTGTAATTATCTTTACCTTAAATGTTTATTGCATTTTTAGACGTCTTCATCCTGTCTTTGATAAGTGCATCAGTTGTGCGCATGCACATCCAGTGTTCCATCGTTTCCGCTGATCCCAACGTTGGACTATTTTCCAGTTAGGATGTTGTTGAGAGGGAGCTTCAGTCATAGCAGAGACAACATGCAGTTGTGTTGTTGTTATTGTCTTCAATCCTCACACTAGTATCCCTCTGGCCACGTACTTCTAGTAAAAAGACCCCACCTTTCTGTGACAGTGAAGCATATCAGTGGCGTATTCACTCCTACTTGTAAACCATGTTTATGATTATGATCCCTCGGGCGAGTTAGCTGCTCTGTTTATGTGCCATGATGAAATAGCCACACATGTTCAGTATTTCTCTTCAATAAATGTGAGACATCTAAACAGCTCAGTGAAAGGAAAGTGGAATAAAATAGGTTAATTAAATTTAGGCTTTGTTCATTTAAAAAATAATTCGATTTTTGAATGTCCTCCCAATGTTAAATTGTCATTGATTTTATTAAAAAATACACTTTGTGCACTGTAACATGTTTTTAAGACGAGATTTTTCTTTATTTACTGAGATTTGATATGTTTTTAATGTAGCAGCTATGAGGGGTGGGACATAAATTACCTGATAAAAATGAAAATGCTTTCAAATTAATAATGGAAATGCATGTGAATTGAAAAATTTAGTATTTAGATATATTGTCATTTAATTTTAAACTGTGTAGCTCTGATAATCAACTGGGCCGTGTTTCTCTATCCATCATTAACAACAGCCCACCATTTATGACATTAAATTAAAGTGGGAACACTTTCAACACTTCCATTTTTGTTACCATCCCCTTGAGGCTACTTTCCAAGTAAAAACATGGAAAATTATGAAACATGGTTCAGTTTTCATCATATAACAACTGTACTACTCAACTCAGCTTTCAATAAATCACATCACTTGATGATTCATCGCTGAGTTTTTCATTTCACTATCGTTTTTCAGTTCACATGCTTTTTCATCACCTCCATTTTTATCAGTTAATCTTTGTTTCTTCCTCTCCTTAATAAACAGCAGCATTCAAAATTAGAAACAGATGTTTCCATTGCAATGTTTTGCATCTGTTAAATCGTTCCTGCAGTTTCACGCTAATTGTTCATTGTGCTTAAGACTAACGTCAGGTTACCACTGCTCCGTGTTTCCAGGGGAGCATAAATAACAGTTGCCATGGTAAACTCAAAGGGGATATGCTGTTAATGAGGAAGCGTTATTAGAGAGCTAATGGGATTTTAGTGTGATTCTGTTGAACTGCATGTGGAGATGAATTAAGAAAAGGCTCTGTTTAACACTTACTTGACTCTAATTGTTATGTTTAACTTTCACGGAGAGCAGAATTTTTAATTTTCTGCACATCTAGAGGCAGTGTTCTTTTATGGACCTCGTGATATTGCCAGAGTTATTTCTCCTGCTTAGAATTTTTTTCTCTCTTCCACACTGTGTTGACTTGGTATCATGTGAAGTCATTGTTGTTCTTCTCTCTTTACATTGTCACTCTGCTCATTGACCCCAGTCTTCATTTCACTCCTCTCATCCTCTCTTCTTCTGTCTTTCTCCTTCACCTCTGCCCCCTATACCCCTTCATCCACCCCATCCCAGCCCTCTCAGGGGGAGGTGAGGCCTAAGCTGGCCCTGGGCCCAGGCCCATTAGCCCCAGCCTGGCAGCCATGTGCTCATCACCAGAGATCATTACACCCAGCCAATGACACCGCTCTAATGCATCATTAATGATTGATTAACGAGCTGAGCTCAGCCTAAACGGGTGCATTTGTAAGGAAGAGCGCCCTGTAATGGCTGTACGAGGCTCGCAATCGACTATTTTTTGCCATGTTTTGTGTGTATTTTATTTTTATCAGTCTCTCTGTCTCTGTCTCGTCTGTCAGGTTGAGTGAACTGAGGACTGAGGAGGTGACCGCAGGGGTAGCGCGATGGCAGGGCAGGTGCTCCCCGCCCCTCTCCCCCTCTTCCTGCTCCTTCTTGTTGTGGTGGACGTGCTTCCCGTGGCCATGGGCTCTGGCTACCTGTCGGGATACCGCCTCAGGTCTCGTCTGCAGAGGGACCGTCACGTTCGCAACGTCCGACCCAACATCATCCTGATCCTCACTGACGATCAGGACATAGAACTGGGTTAGACCTCTCTCCTCTATTAATATGTGTGTGTGTGTGTGTGTGTGTGTGTGTGTGTGTGTGTGTGTGTGTGTGTGTGTGTCCATGGGTATGGATATTCTCTCCATGTGTATCCAATAGCATCGGCAAGGGAAAGTCGGCCTAATGCTGCCTCTTGGCACCACAACAACTGGCCCACTCAAAGTCATGTGCTCCGTTTGCCAACTCCTCCATCGCTGGCACCAAATGAGGGCGGCCTATGGCTTCCATTGTCCGGGTGCCAAACCCTGGCCATCTCCCTACCCGCTTAAGTCCTTTAGCGGCGTATTGGACTGGAGTGGCTGCATAATGGCCTTGGTGACATCCTTTGTCCTCCTGTGATCGCTAGTGAGAAGACCCCCATTGAAAAGCAGGAATTTATGGTCAAGCATCTGTTTCCCCAAACAATCGCCATCAGCCTGAAAAGCTTTTAGTGCACAGGCATCGAAATGGGTTTTACTTTACCGAAAGATGTATCCGCTCATTTACTTTCGCCCCTTCTGTTTCTCTCACCATGTCCAAAATGTTTTTTGCTTTTACCCCCTCATGCCCCATGTTTATATTTTTCCCTCTCTGTTTTCCTCAACCTCATCCCTCTGCGTCCCTTTCATTTCAACCGATGGCCTTTGAATCTCCTCCCAACCTCCTCTCCCTTCGTAAACAACACCCCCACCCACCTCTCTCTCTCCCCCTATGCTCTCCCAGGTTCAATGCAAGCAATGAACAAAACTCGGCGCATCATGGAGAAGGGTGGCGCGCACTTCTCAAACGCCTTCTCCACCACGCCCATGTGTTGCCCATCCCGCTCCTCCATCCTGACGGGGAAGTATGTGCACAACCACCACACCTACACCAACAATGAGAACTGCTCCTCGCCGTCGTGGCAGGCCCATCACGAGCCGCACACCTTTGCCGTGCACCTCAACAACTCTGGCTACAGGACAGGTGAAGACTGCAAGTCTGCCCCCGAGTAGCATTACACACGTAGATAAGTAGATAGTTTCACAGATTCATTTGGGCTTCGGGGAGAACATTAACATAATCCTGTTCCTCACTCAGCCTTTTTCGGAAAGTATCTGAATGAGTACAATGGCTCCTATGTGCCCCCTGGTTGGAAGGAATGGGTAGCACTGGTGAAGAATTCACGCTTCTACAACTACACCCTCTGCAGGAACGGCGTACGAGAGAAACACAGCAGCAACTACTCAAAGGTATTAATGGCATCACCTCCTCTCTCCCTGCAATGATAGCTCAGCTACCTTTGCAGAATCATTTCCTGCAGTTAAAGTTAAAGAAAATATATCTAGGTTACTTTTTGAGCATTGCTTTTCACAATAACCATCTGTTATAATTGCTACATAAATTGGTACTTGTAATGACACGGAGGCTGGATTTCCCCCTGGTGTAAGCAGCCTGACATAATGAGGAAATAATGATTTCCTTTTTTTTTTTTCAAACTTAACAGCAACTCAAGGTAATTTGATTAAAATGTGGGTTTAAATGCATAAACAGTCTGTTCACCCAGTCAATAATAGGCACTGACCCATCACATTAAGACCTTGACTCCTGCTCTGTCACTCCTGTCACTCGCTGAGCGTCTGACGGACATGTCTGCCCGCTCCACAGGACTACCTGACAGACCTCATTACCAACGACAGCGTCAACTACTTCCGCATGTCCAAGAAGATGTACCCCCATCGTCCCGTCATGATGGTCATGAGCCACGTCGCTCCGCACGGCCCAGAGGACTCCGCCCCGCAGTACAGCTCTGCCTTCCCCAACGCATCGCAGCACATGTAAGAAAAAGGCCAAAACAAACATGGACTATGTTCATAAAGTGTTTTTTGTAGTCTTATCAACCACTCAGAACGCTTTCCAGTACACTTCACATTCACCCATTCACACACACACACACACACACACACACACACACACACACACACACACACACACACACACACACGTTACTACAGCACTGTTATTTTCTGTCACATTCATACACTGCCGGAAGAGCCGTCAGAGGCAATGTAGGGTTAAGTGTCTTGCCCAAGGACACTGGGTGGAAACGGGGATTAAACCGCCAACCTTCTGGTTAGTGGACGACCGTCTCTACCTCCTGAGCCACAACATTGCATATATAATAATAACCAAGCTGTGAGCCCTCAGACTGTTTGGGGATGTTTTATGATAATAATCTCACCTACACAAGGGGAAAACAATTTCGGGACAGAGCCGACATTCAAAGGAAAGCAACTTTGCTCGCGTATGAGTCATCCTTCACATTCACACTCCCTTTCATTTCATTTCATTTTGACCCAGAACGACACAAATTCCATAATCTCAGCTCGATCTTATCTTCCCCTGCCTGCAGTGTGCTGCTGGCAGCCGAGCCCTCTCCGCAGCCTGGGTTTCACTCCAGTTTATTTGGCTCGTGTTGTTCACATTAGCGTTGCCGCTGTAATGAGCGTTGCTAATTTGTACCATTTTTTCAGCCATGATCGGAGAGGCCTGATTGATAATGCACAGGTAATGATTTAAGGGCACGCACGCGGGCATACACACACATACACACACACACATTACATTTACATAAAACGTTTAAGCCTTTGTCTCCCTGACCATCCATGCTTGTGACTGGCCGTATAGTGCTGCTGGCTAATGGCAGACCTGCTATTGGCCTCGAGAGACAGATCCAAGGCCAGTAATGAGTCTGCAGTTTCTGCCCCCTCTCTCCAGCCCCCCCCTCACACCCTCACCCTGCCTCATCTAATCCCTGCAGCATCATTAACCTGTGCCACACAGGCTTTACACACCAAATATTCGGAGAATCCGGCCCTAGTGTCTTTGTACAAACTTTTAATTGCTCTTTCTCCATAAATTTGCCCTCCCTCGGGTGATGTTTTCTGCGCTCGCCATCTTTCTCACTCCATCTCCCTCGGCTGTTATCAACCACGTGAAGCGAGAGAGAGGCAGTTAAAGTCCGGAGCTCCTCTCGTGATAAAGCTTCTTCTCACCTTGGCACCTTGCAGACAGATTTTCACACTACATTAGAGCTGCCACTGTGGACCGGGCTGTGCGAGACATTAGCTTTTCTTCAAAGTCAAATCGATCCACGTTAAGCGTTAAATATATTTCCTTCTAGGGTCACATTAGCTATTCAGCAGTGTTTATTCTCAAATAATTAAAGTTCCACATGGCTCAGAGTTAAATATTGATCAAACTGCGCTCACTGTGCTCAGGCCTATTGATGGCAGTGCTTTGCATTTTACATGATTTATGTAACCTCCGTTTAGCATTACATAACAGTTTTTTTGGCTACTTTGGAAACGAAAGGATAAAGGCAGATAATACTGCTGTAACTGTGCACACACACTGGTACATTTTCTATAATCCAAATTACAGCATTAGAATATGGAAACTGCAAATGCAGAGATTGAAGAAACAGCTGAATGCAAATGTTTGGTGGGACGCACTGACATTTACTGTGTCATGAGTCCCATGCTTTGCTGTTCTCTCTGTTTAGTGTCTGAAAGAAGTAGCAAAAATGTAAAATGTGTCTATCCTCTGCCCACATATTCAGAACCCCCAGCTACAACTATGCCCCCAACCAGGACAAGCACTGGATCCTACGCTACACGGGGGCCATGAAGCCCGTCCACATGCAGTTCACCAACATGCTGCAGCGCAGGAGGATGCAGACCCTGCTGTCTGTGGACGACAGCGTGGAGAAGGTAGGACAGACCAGCGGGGCAGACAGACAGACGTATGCTTAAACACAGAAGCACACAGACACACTTTAAACACACCAGACACACTCACACTTCGTCTGACAGTCTCAAGTCCTGAGAGATCTGTTCTTGTTCTGACTTGGACTGTGTAATGTATTCACTGACACACTTGGTAAATTGTTCAATCCCATTTTCCTTGAAACTGGCACAGGAGGCTTGAGCTTTCAAAACGTGTGCTGTAACTTTTTACACTCTGTGAGTGCGTGATGGGTTGTATCCTCCATAGGTGTACAACATGCTGGTGGAGACGGGGGAACTGGACAACACCTACCTCATCTACACCTCAGACCACGGCTACCACATCGGCCAGTTTGGTCTGGTCAAGGGAAAGTCAATGCCTTACGAGTTTGACATCCGCGTTCCCTTCTATGTCCGAGGACCTAATGTGGAGCATGGTACCATGTGAGTGACTAGGACATTATTCATCATTATATATTCTGATATCTTGATGTTTTGAGAATAATGACAACGTACAAATATCATTTTACTCCTGTTTTTTTGCAGTAATCCTCATATAGTGTTGAATGTAGACTTGGCACCGACTCTGCTCGACATGGCCGGTATTGATATCCCTGCAGAAATGGATGGCAAGTCTATCCTCAAGCTGCTGGACACAGACAAACCAGTCAATAGGTGAACACGCACATCAGCTATTCCGCTCACCGTCTTGGCCTTCAACAGGCAATTGAAGAATGATGACATTTGAAAATGTTGCAGATGGGTGGCAATGTGCCAAGAAGTAATTTACCTGGACTTCACAAAGTTTTACTAAATGTCTGTTCTTGCTTGTTTTCTTGGACATAATGAAAATCTGCAATCCAAATATATAACGTGTAAAAACCTTTACCGTGCTCTACAAAGATGACATTTGAAAATGAACTGCATTTTTGATGTGTCGAAATGTCACAGAATGGTTTGACAGGATTTATTTATTTATTCTCATTTTCCAGATTCCAGTTGAGCAGAAAGGGTAAAACATGGAGAGATTCGTTCCTTGTGGAGAGAGGGTATGTTTTATTGATTGATCTTTTGGGGGTGACGTGTTCGCGTTCCAGGAATTGTCTCCCTGTGACATCAGACTCCTCGAATTTGGTTGTTTCAAAGACACTTTGTGTTTTCCTGTCCTGTCAGGAAGCCTCCACACAAGAGAGCTGATGGGAAGGAAATGGCCCAGGAGGAGAACTTCCTGCCAAAATACCAACGGGTGAAGGACTTGTGCCAGAAGGCAGAGTACCAGACTTCCTGCCAGCAGCCGGGACAGGTAGCTGACCTGCAGGAGCTAAACAGGAGCGATTGTTTAAGTTCGAGGAGAGTGTAGCTTATGCAGGGGGATCATTTGCAGTCTGGTTTACAATTAGCTGCGTATAATGTGCAGCCATTGTGTACTCAGGCTTCCATTTCACATCCAAGTCTTTTTTAATCCTTTACAATTGAGTGAGTTATGTGTGACATGTGTGCATATGTGTTAAAACAAGGTTTATCCTACAAGAATATTGAACTTTTGTTAATTTCTTTTGTTTTAGACGATTACCCCCATAAAGAACGCTCGTAATCAAATGTTTTTTAATGCATCACAGCTGATACTGTACTGTAGCCTGCAGACCCATCATCATCATCACATTTCCCTCTGCTCTGTTTCAGAAATGGCAGTGTGTGGAGGACCCAACTGGCAAGCTGAGGCTGTATAAGTGCAAGGGCATGGCCAGTCTCTTTGCCCCACGTATGCAGGCTCTGATGGCCAGCGGTGCCTCCCAGCTGTCCCTCACGGCCAACTCGGACAGCTGTAACTGTGGAGACGTGGGCCTCAAAACATCGGTCCTGAAGAGGAAGAGGCTGCTCACCAAGAAGAGTGAGCTCCTATTGTCACTCGCATGTACCATTCTTCTGGGAACTATTAATAGATGCAATTTTGTTCAGAGAGACACTTGTTTTTTCCTTTAAGGTGTCCTTGTTGGAGCCTACAAAGCCTTGCCAAACAGGGCCATTAATCTCAAGCTAAAATAGCCAGCTTTTGAAGTATTTATGAGATGGGAATATGTGTCTGTGCTGCCATCAAGTGGTGGACTAGAGTAAATGATTTAACCTTTACTTGCAGGGCCTTAAGAAAAAACAATAATTCATGAAAATATCATCAATATCTATTTGTCATGTGCTGGTCTGCACCTGTCTGCATCATCATAGATCCTGATCTGCAGTTTCGAAATCACACCCCCCTGTTTCCGTCTCATTCAGATTCCTCTGTCTCGTCTTATTCAGAGACGAAATCCATCAAGGCCGACTCGAAGAAGCGCTGGGCTCGTTCTGTGTCCTTCGAGCTGGACGGAGACCTGTACGCCGTGGACCTGGAGGAGGGCTACCGGCCCCTTGGATCCCGGAACAGCAGCTGGAACAGAGACGTGAGGACGGGGGCAGGACATGAGGAGGACAACGACGAGTTCAGTGGTATGGGAGTCACGGCAAAACCCACCGGCAGCAGCAGACTCACACCACCTGCTTCTCTTAAAGTCACCTACAGGTGTGTGTTATGTGAAAATAAATAGTTTGGAAATAATGTGTAGTCTACATTATTGGATGACTTAAGCCTGGCTAATATTTTTGTTTGGGTTCCTGCAGATGCTCCATTCTTATGAACGACACAGTCAAGTGTGATGGAGGACTCTACAAGTCCCTTCAAGCATGGAAAGACCACAAACTGCACATTGAGCACGAGGTACTGATACTGATGCTAAACTCCATTTCAGCTGTTGCTGATATCTTGTGGTGTATAACCGGGTTTGTGCGACTGTGTGTTTGTGTTCAGATTGAAACACTGCAGACCAAAATCAAGAACCTGCGTGAGGTCAAAGGTCACCTGAAAAAGGTGCGGCCAGAGGAATGTCAGTGTAACACTCCCAGGTGAGAACTGGTCAGGACACAACACTGTCACAAGCAGCATTGTGATTTAATATTATATTCGACAGTTGTCTCTTTTGTCTTTTCAGTTATGTCCTGAAGCCAAAAGACACTCTCCGGCTAAATGCAGGACGCATGCACTCACTTAGGTATGAACATTTACTTTGTGTTATTCATCTTTATTTCCTCGGGCAGTCTCACTCTGTGTGAAATGTTTGTCGTCATCAGAATGCCGTCCAAGCAGAAGAGTCAGTGGCTGCAGAAGGATCAGAAGCGCCGGAAGAAACTGCGCAAATTCCTCAAAAGGCTCCAGAACAACGACACTTGCAGCATGCCCGGCCTGACCTGCTTCACCCATGACAACCACCACTGGCAGACTGCCCCCTTCTGGACAAGTGAGGAAACGACATTTGGTTGCATCAAGGGATCTGACGAATATGTTTGTGTTGGAACACACTTTTTGTATTTCCCAGCGCAAATATGATGAAAACAATATTTTTGGAACGCTGTTGTCGTATCCATTGTTGTCCGCTCTCACCCCCTCCCTTCCTCGCCCACTCCTCCTTCCTCTCTCCCTCAGTGGGTCCATTCTGTGCATGCACCAGTGCCAACAACAACACCTACTGGTGCCTCAGGACCATCAATGACACGCACAACTTCCTGTTCTGTGAATTTGCCACTGGCTTCCTGGAGTATTTTGACATCAACACTGACCCGTACCAGGTATGGCATTCGTACAGACAAGCACGATGGCAATAACTTAGTGAATAATAACTATAAAATGATCCCCAACAACATGATTGATGGTGCATTCCTATGAGCATGGGGGGGCAGGGGGGGGCACAGAGTTTCCAGAGTTTCCAAAGCCCTTGCTGACATTCTGTCCTTATTATTCCTGCAGCTGATAAATGCTGTCAGCACCCTCGACCGCAACGCTCTGAATGCAATGCATCAACAGCTCATGGACTTGCGAGGCTGCAAGGGACATAAGCAGTGCAACCCTGAGAAGGGTGAGTAACTTTTGTCTCAGGCAAAAACATGACTGATTATAATGTCTGCATACATTTCAGACCGAGACTAATGTTAGCTGCGCTTTCCTTTCAGGAGGAAAAGAGCGAAACTACTTCAGTGAATACAGGTATATTTTTTCTTCCTCTTACAACACTGCTGATTACTTTGACAAACACTTGCAGATGGAATCAAATTCAGAGAGGTTACAGGCTCCTCAGTGAGTCTCAGGCTATATTTTTTGCTCAGTGACTCACCTGGGGAGTCGAGGGAATATGATACAGTGATTTTTGTGCCGAAGCTGGACCTCTTCAAATTGCCGTGGTTCCTTGCTGTTGTGATCAAAGACTTTTCAGCATGCAGAAGCCTAAAAAGGGCCAAAATATAAGCCTGCATTTCAGCTTCTGCTCTCCCTTTTAGCAATGAAGGCTAATTGCTTGTCTCTGCTGTGTGCGTGTGGGGTGTGTGTGTGTGTGTGTGTGTGTGTGTGTGTGTGTGTGTGTGTGTGTGTGTGTGTGTCTGCTTGTGTGCGCATGCATGTGTGTGTGCACCTGTGTGTGTGTGTGTGTGTGTGTGTGTGTGTGTGTGTGTTTTGTGTGTGAATATACCTGTGTGTTTGTCTACATGCATTTGCCCTGCGCGTGTTTACGTGCTGTGCATGCTTCAGGCCAGTTCATCGTCGAAAGAGGCCAAAAGTGAAGAAGCCTTCGTCCAAGTCGCTGTGAGTTTGTCATAACCCATCTGTCCCCTTGTAGTCAGCCAAGCTCTACTCCTATCTCTGTCCAGATTTTTATTTTAAGCTCGGTCAGATGACCCAACAGCATGCTCCCCCTCTCTCCTGTTCACCGTAGTCCTGCACATCTCTGTTATTACAGTAACTCATCTACCTGCATTGCAAAGCTGCACCTTCATCTCCTTTTTCATTCACCCACACCCATTCATCTGAAGCAATGCAGATGTAAAGTCGTCATGTTTTGTTGTTCACAGTCCTGTTATTGTCATATCTTACTTTTCCTCGCAGTGTTGGTAGGAACAGGCCACAACTGGTTTGCAGTGATTGCCTCTAATGGCACATTTAACTCACAGTATGTCTCCCCCCCACACAGAGGGCAGATTTGGGAAGGGTGGGTTGGTTAACCGCCTGCATCCTACAACCAAGCACATCGGCCCCCTCCGGCAGAGGATGGATATGGGGGAGTGCAGGCAAACCCAAGGACTTTGACTACACTTCGATGGACCATAACCTGAGAATACTCTAATCTGGGTTTTACTTCTTGAGAGAGCTGCTCCTTGTAGCCCCTCACCCAGACAGAGGAGAGACGTTGAGGCCGAGAGGAAGCGTAAAGACTCTACAATTGTCCGTTCTACCTTTGCAAACATTTCACACACATTCGCGTCCTCTGTTACCCACCCAGCTGTCAGGACTGTTAACATCAACATGATGCTGTGAAGCAGGTGGGGGGCAGTTTGGTATACACGAGCCTTTCAGTCTAACCGCACCGCTTGTAGATTTATGTATATCAGCTTTTATCAGCTTTCTTTCATCGTCACATGACATTAGGTGGCAACGTGACAACACACCGCTGCTACGCAACGATGCCACGGCCTCATGTCTCAGTGGCACATGCTTAAATCATCAGTGCTTGGAGTCACAACAAGACACGCTTTCTTTCTCTGCACCGACGTGTCTGCTCATGGAAGTGGTTCAGACTTTTCAAACAGCCGACGGTAACCAACTCTTTCGCCATAATGTTTTGTATCATAGTTGATCTTAATGCTGATGATTGTCCGTAATGAAGCACCATCCTCCTGAGAGGCTGTGAGATGTGAGGTGACTCACCTTGAACGGCCCCGACACTAACCACTATCTCACAATAATACAGTCCAAAACCTCCAGAATGTGTCATTTAGTGAACTTTGCATTGTCAGTACCACACTGTAGGAGTATCCAAAAAGTTTGTTCAGCTCGCTATACATGGTGCTACAGAATAACAATTTCAGAAACGGGAGTCTCGCTGTACAGTACAGTATGTATTTGAATGTATGTTGTGCAATTAATATAAATGTTTACAATATTTTTTATAATCCTGAAGAGGCAGACTTCATTGTGCGATATGAGCTGACAAAAGGAACTTGTAGTGAGAAATGTAGCCTGAGAAATGTAATAGCCCTCAATTTGTATGTTAGTCTTTTCCTTATTTACATTAGAAAAGCACTTAAAGGGTTCACTGTGAAGTTGCTCCATGTACATTTGATGGATGTATAGTTTACTCTGTGCCGGAGGAAAAACACAACGGTGTAATACTTATCGATGTGAACTTTAGCTATTTTGCCTTCGTAAGCTTCTTTGTTTGTTTGTTTTTTAAGCAAACATTTCCATAGACCTGAATGCTGGTAGTAGTCGTGAATAAAGTGTTGACCATAAACATGACTGGACTTTTACTCTGATGGAAATGTTGGTCTACTCGTGTTGCTGTCCAGCAGGTGTCTCTGTTTGTCCACAGCTTAATGCCTGGGCTACATGTCTACTTAAAGCTCACTACAATTACTGTCTACTAATCACCCCGAGGAGATAGTGAAGGTCTACAGCTAGAGTCGAGCTCTACACGGTCGACAGTCTACAACTGAGTCAAGTGAGAATACGTTGGAAAGATTTGCATATCCTCTCTGATATTCAAATATGAATCGTGGCATGCCGCTTAGCAACTTCTTTCCAAACTGGCATTAGACAGGACAGGAAAAAAGTTTGACAACTAGATATCACTGTAAAACTCACCCTGTTGATTTCTTGTATTAAAACAGTTGTTTTTTGTTACATATATTAAGTTACAAGGCATTATCTTATTAAACATGCACTTTACATCCGTGTCCAGAACACAATCATGAAGACTGGATAAAGGCGGGATCCAAATTCTTGTTTCATTTTGTCGAAATATTGGAGCCAAATGTATTTACAGAGTGAATTTTGGATAAAACTTTTTTTTAATCATCCTAAATCAGAAAATATACTTGTACTTGATTGATCCCATACTGAGCAATACCAGTGTTACAGCAGCAAGGTGTCGGGAACATACACCGTCCAAATATGTAGTAAAAAAAATTATTGAGAACTGCAGAACTATACAATTAAAAGGAATACAATATAAAGAATGTGCATATTAGTGCAAAGCAAATACTGTCAACGGCCATAAAAATATAAAAATGTGTACAAAGATTTTAGGAATGAATGATATATGAAAAAACACCTCAAATAAAAAACAACAACACGGGAATATGAATAGGAATAATACTAAGAAAGTCTGGTTCGTGCAAATGCTCCTGAAGTTGAGGTTATTCATGAAAAATAATTCATTTACTTTCATTTGACTGTTACTTTTTGAAACCACCATGACAAATAAACAGTAGAAATATTATAATATTATTAAGGATAAAATATTGTAAAAAAAAAAATCAGTCCATGCAGTTAGTCACAGGGAGTCGGACCTCTGGTTGAAGTTTTATTATTGTTATTTATTTATTATAATTATTATAATATTTATTTATTTATTTTATGACAGTCAACTTACTCTGATATGATAGTTCCACTTTTTTGTAATCTCTATGCTCCTGCTCCTGTCGGGCCCACTCGTCGTGCGGAGGGGGTACGGGGGGGGGGACCCCCATCCCGACCTGTGACGCACGCGAAGGGGCGGGGACTCGGCAGCGGAGGAAGAGTCCCGGGCTCAGCTCGCTACTACACTGACCGTCCGCCGCCGCTCCGGGAGGGAAAACCAGCCCCGACACAGACACAAGCAGAGCTTCTTCCTTTTTTTTTTCTTCCTTTTACCCCTTCGTGTTCGCCTCGTTTACAATGTGAAGAAAATGGCCGGGACAAGGTGAGTCGAGCTCCCACTCTTTCACATGCGAGCGACGCAAAGTTGAACCGGAGAAAGTTGGAGAGGAGCCGCGTCGCCTCGCGCCCCCCTCGCTCCCTCGCTCGCTCGCTCGTTTTCTCTCCCCGCCGCCGCCGCCGGCCGCTCAGCGAGGGGCGGCCAGCAGACGGCTAACACCGCCCCGAGGAGAGGTCGCGCCGCCGCGGCACCTCACACGGTTCACACAGGTCGCCTGTTTTTAAAACTAAAACAAAAAAGTTTCCAGCGTCGGCTGAAGGTTGTTCGACAAGTTCAAGTAGTTCCTATTTCCTATTTGTTCCGACGCCTCGGTTAGTTTTGTAAACGGAAGATGAACTGTTTCTTGGCTCGTTAGCTCCAGGGGAGCTCTGACACCTCAGCGGGCACGTTGCTCCTTCGTCGATCAGCTGAACATGGAGCTTTTTTGTGTGTGTGCCTTTCCTCGTGCTCCTCTCATCACCAGTCCCCATCTTCACATCAAATGTTTGCTTTTCTTTCCACAAGTCCGTCTTTGAAGTCTTTGCTGTGGTTGACAGAGCCCAATAACCCAAACGGAAGGCGTTTGTCCCCCCCCATCATTTACTGGTGGAGGTGTAACTAACCAGCCACCGGTTTGATCTGCACATGCTGCTGCTGCTGCGATCTGCAGATGTGCATTCAAAACTTTAATCTGTTTGCTGGGGGACAGATGTTTTTTTGCTTTTAGTCCAACACACAGTCTATTTAAAGAAGCTGCTGCAGGACAAGCTCCCTCAGCTGTTTAGATACACACACACACACACACACACACACACACACACATTTCAGATGGAGGCTTTTTAGTGCCTGTGACTTTATATCGTTTAGGACTGGGTGGCTGAAAGTGAAGTTCAATTATTCCCTTCTCTCCTAAATGTGGATTCCCCTGGTGAATACTGTACCACGCAGGCTGGATGTTGTTTCTGTCGCCTGAAGCTGTTATTTTTTAAACACACAACGCCAACCTGCCGCACCCTCTCTGTTAGAGCTCATCCCATGAGTGTTGGCCAGCATTCGCCCGTTGTTGGTTCCTTGGTTTCCCTCAGAGGTGTTGTTAACTTCTCTATCTGTCCAGCACTACATCTCTCTCTGTCCACTAGTGTCCACTGCATCGCAAACAGGACGGGATGGGATGAGGCTAGGGATGTCCCGATCCAATATCTCATGTCGACATCGGGGCAATATGACTGGATCGGATATCGGAAGGAATAAAAAGTAAAATCCGATCCGATACATTACAGTAAACGTACTAAATAAATGCAGATTTACGTATCTACTAATAAGCCTTGGACGACATTCTGGCATCATATTTTTATGTTATAACATTTATTATTACTTAATTAACAGTTTACAGTTCAATTTGTTATTTCCTTGTTTGAACGGTGGTGACCTTAAAAAAATTCTGTCAAAAGTTCTCTGAAAGGTAAAACAGCAGTATTCCATAACTCAGTCATGTTGCTGGCTATGTGTATGTCTTCCTTTAGAGGAGTTGATTATTTGTTTCACAGTTGAGTATTAGGTTTTAGATGGCTTGGTTAAGCGAAGTGCATCCTGAACAAATGCATTATTAGTGTCTTATTTTACGAGCGGGGAAAATATTGCATCAGATTAGTATCGGATCGAACACGAAAAAAGGGGTATCGTCCCATCCCTAGATGAGACCATGTTCCATTTGGTGTTTCTCCCTCCTTGAAACATTCATTCATTCACTTATTTGGGACATCGCCTCGCTCGCCGTTTGTCCTGCTCACTCCCAAAAGAGAGCAAAACAAAACAATGCGTTCCCTCGAACAAGGTGAATCAAAATGAGGTCTCCTGACAAAGACATGGCAGGATGTCCATCCTCCTGAGGATCTGACAAAAGACGTGTTTGTTTGCTTGAGAGGGAGCCACTTTGAAGCTTGTGCTACTGTGACATTTTCTTGATATGGGTTGGCAGTATATTAATATTGTACTGATTGTGATTGAGTTTTTCCCGTTTTGGGAGAGTTCTTTTTAGACACGCAACCTCATATCATATTTCCCTGTTTGAATCCTCTTCTTTCCTGTTCCCCGCACTGTAGCTGTCGTTTCTGCACTCTTAGCGCTCCTCACACTTTTTTTCCTCTTCAATTGACTGCCACAATGCCACTGTGATGTAATGAGGTGAATGGTGGTTTGCCCAAACACATTTAACTGTACCTGTGCAACCACTGACATTCTGAGCCTCCGCTCTGTGGGGATTAATGGCTGGTTTCAACCATACGAGTTTGAACCTGATGCTAAGAGAGTGCCGATCATCACTCTCGAGCATTACAGAGGATAATAACCTGTTGGCAGGTTAAGCTGTAAGTGGAACACGTCTATATACTCATAATTAGCAGTATTCAAAGTGCAAAACTCACATTGGATTCTAAACTAGAGACCGACCGATGTGGAATTTTGGGGAGTGTAAGGTTTTAGATACAGATTCATCTGCCGATATATATATATATTTTAATCCGTCAATGATTCCTTTGATGTTGTTTTCAAACCTTAATGACAAAGAAATTTAATTGAGGCTTGATATTTTAGTTTAACCATAAACGTTATCATAAATAACTATAAAGAACAACAAAAAACAAATTCAACCAAATGTATAGAACTTGAATTAAGAAAATAAACATAATTAATTTGACGGAAAAAAATATATATATTTCCGGCCAAGCGATATATCGGTCGGCAAACATTTTAGTTTCTAAAATGTCTTCCTCTGGCACAACCGAAAACTCTGTTGTTTGGGAATATATGAATCGACCCCTACATGTTGCTAACCCCTGCGATGGCCCCCAATTCACCCCAGTCCCTCCCCCCGGGCCTGAGCCCGCCCAGACCCAGCCTTAACGTCTTCACCGGGCTGCTCTGCATTTCTAATCCTGCAGAGCCTGCCGTCTGCACCTTCGCATCCTCGGGAGAACAATCCGGATGCGTCTTTCCCGTGTGGCTCCTCGGCCTGCCTCTGACCCCCCCACCTCAGCCTGTAACTCTGCCCTGGGATTAGACTCTGGCCTCGTTTGTCACGTCAGCAGTGCAGGATTTGGGGGGGGGGGGGGGGCTTTGTGGTCCAACTCAAAATGTAGTTACTTACTGCTGCGGGTGGTAGGCACTAGGCAAGCAGCTCTGAAACTGATTGAGAATGTTGTTTTGGCAGCAGGCAGATGGCGGAGGTTGAACGCTTGAGTTAATTTTCAAAAGGCTGTTCCGTACAGGTCTACATTTATAACACTACATGACCCTGAACGATGTGACAACACAACGTTTGGACAGTCAACGTTTTGGGCTATTAAGCACAATCACAGCCTAATAGGTTCATTCATTTCTCTTGTTTGGACAAGTGACCCCATTGTTCCCCCTCTGACAGCTGGTGTACTGGGCAGAAAGGCCGGCCTGTATGTGGTAAACACCCTGATCCCGTCATCGGCCTCTCCCGCATATGTTCGCCCTCGTCCCAGGTCTCTTCTGACCTGAAAAGTCCCCACGTGCTTGTCAACTAAGGGGGAGAGGGGTGGATTTTTTTTTTGAACAGACGGGAACTTCTGTTTGGTCAGGCTTGCTCCTATAAAAGGCAATTTATTGTCCCTGTCGCCGAGTAGTGTCTGAGACAGGCAGTGGCTGTTCAGCGGAGCAGTTAAAGGGGCCGGAAGTTCCCAGCAGAGAGCTGCAGTTTTCGTGGGAGAAGGCAGGATGGCTGGACAAGACAATACTCTCCATACAGAAAATCGCTGGCCGCTGCTCCTTTAGCTCGTAGGCAGATTGCAGCGAGGCGATCTGAAGTGACATTCAAGACGGCCAACACAAAAATGTTCTCCTGGAACCGGCGGCGAGGTAGGCACAATTATCTACCATCTCATGAAGAATCAGTTTGTTGCAGTTGGGAGGGGGTGAGCGCTTTGGCAGCTACAGGGAATTAATTCACTTAGGCCATGTAAAATTGCTTGTTGGAAAGCAGCATGGGAAAGCGCGGCCTTGCTGGAGGCGGCGGAGCGACCTTGCGGGATCCGGTCTAATCCAGTGCCCCGTGGAGAGGAGAAACTGTCTCCAGTTCTGGATTAGGGCAGCTGTTGAAGGAGGTCACCGCAGACCTCGGATACATGTCCGGAGCTCCTCCCCGGCCCGTCCGTGATTGGCCGGGCCCCGCCTGTGTCGGGGGCGACACGAGAGTTCTCGTTGAGTGAAGTCTGCCTGTTGATCAATAGTCAGCATTGTTCTGTACCGTCGAAGGCTTTAGAACCGGGAGCCTTTCACAGCTTTGTAATGCATACAGCCGTGAGTCATCACAGGACATTCTTCTCAACTAGGTAACCATTTTTTTCCCACAGAGGCCCGCTGACTTATGTATATCAAGAAACTATTGGCAACCGCGGCAGAAAGGAATCTTTTTCTGACTTCTGCAGTCAGATCAGTGTGTTGTCCTTCTCAAGACGGGCCATTGTGTTCTTGTGTGCTGGAGACAACACGGGCTGGGGTTGTGCAGAAAGTTTCCACGTGCAAGAAGTATTTTTTTCATGACCACACCACAGCTTAAAAATAGACCCCATGTCCAGCAGTGGTACACATTGCTATAGGCCGAGCATATAGAGCACAAACCAAAACCGGACCAGCTGGTTCTTGCGGTTTAAGGCGTATGCAGTCACTCTGGTGACTCAGAGCTGCCAATCACGCTGCTCTCAGGCGATACCCGGCAAAAAGATGGACGAGTGCTCCGGACGCATATTTACTCATCTGCACTGAGCGATGAGAAGACTTCCAGCTTGTGGATCTCCCCTGGGGGAGAATTATTGCGCTCGAGTTTACAGAAACTGTCACTGCAAGGCAGTTCTGGCATCGCAGGTGGTGAAACCAGTACGACTGCAGCGAGAGAGGTGGAAACTTGACACACATGCACATCACAGCGCCGTGCAGCGTCTTTCCTGTTTTTTTGGTTTTTTTAAAGGTCACCTCTGACATTACCGAACTCGTCACACCCAGCGTCACCAACAGTCTAATCTGTGTTGGTGTTTTTCGAGGTGAACCAGGTGATGGGGTGAGCGCAGTAATCTCCCCCACTCTGTCCATCATCATCATCCTCCCGTCCTGGCCTCGTTCTCTCTGCCAGGCATTTGGCCGCCCGGCTGTTTGGTCTTAAAGTGCTTTACCGCTCTTCCCCTCTCCTTGGCAACGTGCCGCCCCGGTGCCTGGGTCGGCTCACAAGAGTCCGGCCATATCGCGCCTTACATGTCTTGCCGCGAAAGACGACCCCCCCCCCCCCCCCCCCCCCCCCCCACACACACACACACACACACACACACACACACACACACACACACACACACACACACACACACATCCCCCTCCTCCCCAGCGCACTGGTTTGCCAATGTCAGCAGCACTCAGCGAGTGAGGAATGGACACTGACAACTGCTGCTAAGGGGTGGGAGGGTGCAGGAAGGGGAAAAGGTATAAACCTGTTTGAGGCCACGTCCCCATTCATGTGGCTCAGTTTGAAAACTGTTGTCACTGTGTCCACATTTAGTTTTTCTATCCGCATTAAAATGAAAAAAAAAAAAAAATCCCTCAGCTCTGGCTCTCTTTGTGATAACAAAAAAGATTTCAACATGTGGAATCACACAAACGCCTTACTGTCATTGATTCCATCGTCAGTAGTTTGCCACTGTAGCCTGCTAAAAACAAAATCCTTTGGGAGCTTTAAGAGTGTTTCTGACTAACGAGAATGCAGTTGTGTGACTCGAAGTGCAAAATAAAAAAGCCACCGACAAAGAGTCCGTGACGAGCGACGGTTATCTTTCTGAAATTCTTTCAAAACTGCGGCATTTCTGAATTTATGTTGTGAACAATCATATGTCAAATAGAACTTCTGACCGGGGGACAGAAGGGCAAACAGGACACACTGTGCTGCTCCAGTTTACACAGCACGTCCCTGTGAAAGTCAGAGAACAAGATAAGTGCACACCATCCTCAAGCCATAGCATTAACTTTATGAGGGTTGGCCAAGGCGTCTCTCAGAAGTCCATCACCGTATAACAGACTCAGCAGTAGATGCAACACACACACCCATTGTGCCGTGAGTTGTGGGCGACCTCTAACCCGGGTAACGTGGCAGGAACGGGAGGTGTTAAACAAAAGGGACCAAAGAATGTGTGTGTGTGTGTGTGTGTGTGTGTGTGTGTGTGTGTGTGTGTGTGTGTGTGTGTGTGTGTGTGTGTGTGTGTGTGTGTGTGTGTGTGTGTGTGTGTGTGTGTGTGTGTGTGTGTGTGTGTGTGTGTGTGTGTGTGTGTGTGTGTGTGACAGGTGCAGGGTTTCTGTCTGTCATCTGAAACATGTGCACTCTCCCCTCTCCCTCTGATTGTTCTGGAGGCCTGGGTGTGTGGAGCGCAGGAGCCGACACACGAGGCCCTCGCTGCACGGAGGGCGACCCGCCGACACCTCGTCCCACCTCTCTGCTTCCCTTAGAAGCACACTTGTGCCTTTTTGTCAAGGCTGAATTACGGCTCTGATAAGGACAAGCGCCTCCTTTTAGACCTTGCCTATCAACAGGTACTGGTAATGGAAAAATGTCGCCCGAGATGACACGTTCATTCTTTTTTTTTGTCCCAGTGTGTTATTAAGAGTCTGTGGGGGTGAATGTCACCTATGTCGGGACACCGTTGTAATCGAGGGCATCTGTACAACGACGCATGTTGACAATTTACACTTCAAAGTGGAAAGCAAATTCAGATATAGTTTTTTTATACTTCATGTGCCACGGGCCTCTCAGTTTGTTACGGTGCAGCCTTGTGCTGCTGGTGGGGGTCACACGCGTCTTCACTTCAGTTTAGTGGGATCGTGGACACAGTAGGTTTTCACAGCTACGCTCTGCGTTAGTCACGGCCACTGGAACCGCTGCCAAGCACTCGGCAGTCACTCCGTGTCCCGGCTCTTGTTTTACAATATTTAGATAAGCGAGTTGCCTAGCAGCCGTTCTGAATAGACTTTGTACATGGTTTGTACCAGTCAAACAGAAGTCTTCTTTTGGCAGATCACACCTACTACACCGAGGTTCAGGCCTCCCACTCGTCCCCTTGAGTGAAAACAAATTGCATTTTTAAAAGTTTTTTGCCGATGCTGCAAGGTGAGTTTTCAAATCCTTCTTCTCCTGTGAGTGATGACTTATTATTTCAAGGCCAGTAGCTGAGGAGAAAGGTTGATTTGTGTCTCTAAATAGGAAATGGCAGTCCTGTAAATATACCGGCTGGGGTGGACCTTGGCACTTGTCGCTGCGCCTGGTGAACAGAGAGCTAAGGTTTCCCAGATGAATGGCAGGCCCTGTGTGGGAACCCGGCCCGCCTTGGTCCACAGGGGACAGTCACAAGCAGCGGCTCAGAATACTCCGTTGTTGGAAAAGGTTAGAGGTTACTTTACCAGAGCACTAAATGAGAGAAAGAAAAGAGTTTAACTGGCTCGCTGGTTCTGTCCATTAATCTCAACCTAACAAATTTATGGACAAATGGATGCAGTAAATACCCCCGTTTGTCTCCGTTTGTGAAGGCCTATCTGCTTATCACTGAAGCATAGAGCTGAAGTTCAGCCATAACTAGATTATCTGATGAAACACTGCTGCTATAGTCTAAACTCTATACTACACAGAGAAACAATCGTTTTCTCTCTCTCTCTCTGTATGGTTTATCTTTTTGACGAAATCAACAACTAGGTTGGAATTTGAGTCTCTGCAAAAAAAACCCCAAAGCTGGACAATGACACAAGGCTGCGCGTTGGCCTATTTCTAGTGGATGTATTGTCCAGTCCTCTATGTTTACCGTTGCTGGGAAAGGTGCCATGTACACTTTGGCGTTGGCTTCGAACAATGGGGCAGATTCCATGAGCTATATTCTGTTGTTTCCCTAGCTCTGGGAAACCGCTCTGAGTTCTGGTTATTTTTGGAGCTGACTGTAAATCGTGGATGATAGATGGAAGAATTTTTCTCCCTTCAGAGGGAGACCTCTGGCACATTAGGACTGGGAGTAACAAGATGGTTAAGAAGGTGTGCTCGTCGCGTGCTCGTCTTTGTGTTAATGTGTGTGCGTGTGTCAGTTTTGGCCTCTCCATCTCAGGCTTTTATTTTTAGCCGCTGTGGAATAACCATAGGTGGCTGACTGTACTGTCTCCTTGACCCAAATGGAAGAGAGAGACCCCGTGTGCCCTGGGATTACAGGCTAGAGTAAAAGAGACGTAGGTTTGACTTCACCTGATTTCACCAGGTGAATGATAAACTCTTTACATTTTAACAATGTAGGTTAGAGGCAATGCTGGAAAAAATGGGTTAGACAGCAGGAGAAATCAATTTCTGGTGGCAGCTGTAAAGGCCAACTGTTCCCAAACTCTCTGTGTTCCTCGTGTGTTCAGTGAAGGACCACACGGACCCCGAGCATCATGGGTCGGCTTCAATTAAGTTGAGTAAAGGTAAAGCAGGTGCTGTGTCACAGGACCTTGTTTGTGATAAGTTCATTTTAAATCAATATAAAACCGTTTCTGCTGGATGTTAACATCGCTGGGCTGGTGCAGACCGCATTCCAAACCATTTATGAGCATTCGCAGCACGAGGAGGGCGGCCCCGGCCGTTCGGAGCACTATACTTTTGTGTCAGGGAATCGCCCCTAAGCTAAAGAGGTAGGCTGGAGTTGATTCTTCGAGGTGTTGCAGACGGTAGATTTTCACCAGACGTGTACAGCGACTAGGATCCTGCTCGTCAGGGTTTTTGTTGGTCCACCTCAGACAATTTTATGTCGTTTTTAACGTCAAGTCAAGTTGAAAAAATGAAAACATTTTCATTGTAAAAAGGAGGAAAATGACGCCTTCAACTCAATCCTGCTAGATCGGGCAGAAGTCACGCTCCTTTTCCATTTAACAAACTCATGTAATGGTCATCTGTCCCATGTTGTTTGGGTTCTCCCCAAGGTGATGTTCCAGGAATCTCAGAACCTGAGCACCGCTCTGTCTTCCTGCTTATCTGGTCGTGTCAACAGAGCCCAGCAGGCTCGTTTCTCAGCTCTAACTGCTGCGTATTTACCCAGAGGGAACAGTCCTTATGCAACCGCAACAACCCCTGTGCTGCTAAACTCGTCAGCCTTGGCCTCCGCAGTTGACCCTCAAACCCTGTTTTCCTGTTTTTTTGGGGGGGGGGGACAGGACACTGTGCAGCATGTCGGAGTCTCTGCTGGTTTGGAGAGGGAGACACAGCCGGAGCTTTCTTTCACGCTGTATGTCCGTAAGGGATCGGTTTATTTGGATTCAGACTGCAAACACTGCATTTACAGAGAGAGTAAATGCAACAGAACATCAAGGAAGGACGCATGGAGAGATCCGATTCTCCGTGTGGGAAGGCCTCTTTCGGCCGGGAGCAGGAGGAGGATGACGGCTGTGGAATA
Source organism: Scophthalmus maximus (assembly GCF_022379125.1). Taxonomy (NCBI): domain Eukaryota; kingdom Metazoa; phylum Chordata; class Actinopteri; order Pleuronectiformes; family Scophthalmidae; genus Scophthalmus; species Scophthalmus maximus. Next base: position 20,745,881 of record NC_061520.1, read on the forward strand.
CTGGGGTGCTGTTGACTGTTTACCCTCCACTCTGAATGCCCCTTTATTTGCTTGGCTTCCCGCCCGTTAAGTGTTGCAGATCTAATCAGCCTGGAAGTCATCTTCCAATAGTTGGGCCACACGGTGGGACCGTATCCCTTTTGTGTGTATAGTCACACTATTAACACTGCCCTACTCTACGCAATCCAACCCCTGCAACACCAACAAACATTCACATTAACATCTTTTAGCATGTTTTTTTGTTTTTTTCTCCAAATGTCCCCTCCGGTCTTCTTGTCATCCCAGGTGGGTTAAAAAAACAGTATAAAACACCCCGACATGTTGAGTGTGCGGAGGTCGGGCTGCTTGCCTTGGTGTGAGGGACTGGACCAGATGGCGTCCCAGCATAGAGCAGTGAGACACATGGGTAGACAGTATGTGAAAAGTTCCTATATCCTCTCTCCATGTTTACCTGCCAGTGTATTCATCCTATGGAGGCCCGTGGCTGGCACTGGCAGCACATAAAAGAGCGCTTGCAACTATGTGCTTGATGAACAGGTATGCCAAGATTACTTGAGGCTTTGCAGTTTAAATAAGGAACAGCTGACGTTCCCAGTGAGCTGTAGCCAACAGGGTGTCACTGTAACCCCGCCAGACCCGGCTGGCACCACACTCCTCCGTGTCTATTTCTGAGGCCGGGGGTGCACACGGGGTTGGTTTGGCGAGGTCACATGCAAAAACGAATGTGGTAATTTGTTGGACACCCTCGGCACTCTTAGCCATGCTGAGCTTCGTGTCCTTTCTGATGGTCGCAGGTAGCCTGGACTGCAGGCTTGTACCACAAACAACCGCGACGGGGGGAGAAGAAAAGCGCTTCTGTCCTGAGAAGGTTGGGTAAAAGAGCCAACGCTATGGCAGATTCTTGTGACACTAATTCCTCCCCACTGGCACTTTGCTCCAAACAGCCCTCTTTTACACAGCCTGTTCGAGGTTGCTCTGTTTAAAGGGTACGAAAAGGGGAACTAGGGGCATTGTTCTGCCTTATTGCCAGCAGCAGAGGGAGTCACAGAACCGGATCGATCCTTTTTCAATAATTATTGCACATTTTCTTCAGTAGCAGTATAACCAAAAGAAGCATCACACACATACTGATGTGTGTGATGCTTCTGCGTTGCTCAGGTTCAATAGGAAGAGCAGTAAAGCACATATGATGTTTTAGATATGAGAGAGAAGAGAAACAAAAATCAGTTTTTGACATCTATCCTGATATTTATTTACATTGACTGACAAGAAAAGTTTCATCATGATAACAGCATTGGTCATGTTGCCCAGTGCTGTTGTTATACTTTCAGCATCCTCGGGGGTCCGCCAAGCTCGGCATGACGTGAATTTTGTCATCAAAAGGTGATAATGAGGCCTATGTGTGGACTGGTTCCAATTGCGCATTTGCTGAAAAACAAAAATGGACGTTTTAACAGAATGCAACAACAGTACACAAAACAGCTCCTCTTATTTTGACATGGATATCGTCATTTCGACTTGATGCGTCGAGCACATGCTCGGAAGCTGTTGGCGCCAATCTACACGTGGAGTGTAATGCAACAAACAACTGTCTGTGGTCTCCTCGGCTGTCGGCCGCTGTCTGTGTACGCGCCTGCAAGGCAGCGTAAACGACGCCTTTTAAAGTCTCGCCTCTGATTTTCGAAAATGACACGAGTCCAGCTTTGTTTGGTTCACTGTAAACAAGCTATGGCGGAATAACAAGGGGGGTTTCTTAATGGCAGTATAGCTGGATTTAAAAAGGAAAGAGAAAGGACCAAGCTTCGCCACAAAGTGGTCATTTCAAGAGGAGAGAAGGGAGGTTTGGCAATGTGATTTATTGGATATTTTGAGTCCCTACTCTGGTTTTGATCCAGATTTGATCTACTGTGTGACGGTGAGTGTGGGGTTAAGGACTGTAGCTGGCTGTTTGCTGTGTTCCCACGCGGATTTGCTTTTGCAGTCACAGTTAAGGCCTGAATTAGACAACAAGATCAAAAGAGACGTAATGCAGCCCGCTGAAAGGTAGCACGACCTAGATATACCAGAAAACTGCAGCTCCCTCCTCGTTTGTCATGTGTATTTATTCATTGGCCTTGATTTTATGTAGGTTGCTGCACACACTTTCACATAGATTTGTATCATTCAGTTACAATATTCCTAACACTATGTTTAACACAGGTTGATCGTTCTAAAAGTTCTCTCGGTGTGTCAGTGCTCGTCTCTCTTATCTGTACCATATTGCCCATGTGCTTTTCTGCCAGGTTGTAGTCTGGGTCTCTCTCGCTCTCTCTGCCTCGGTCTCTTGTTTTTTGCTCCTCCCCTCTCCACTGTCCCCTTTTTTTTTTTTCTTTTTTTTTTTACTGTTGAGGTGTATTGTGCTGAGCTGGCTGCTGTCACCCTGTGATTGTAGTTAAGCTCTATGGGTTTGCGTCAGTGGCTCTCGGAGCGTATGGTTCTCTTCGGGCCCTGCTGACTCGTGCCTGCTGTCTCACTGGGTGTGTCCACCTGTCTCCGTAATAACGAAACACACAAACACACATACACACACACACACACACACACACACACACACACACACGTCATCACATAATCACCCCTGCTGCTCCGTTGCCAAACAAAGAGACAACATCACTTCTAACACACACAGACACTTACAGATGGATACACTCTCACATCTTTGAGCCTTTCAGTCCGTCAAAGCATGCATGTTATTTTTCTGCGTGTCGAGTTGAATATTAGTCGGTCATGCCTCTCTGGTGCATCATTGTATTCTCGCGGTGAATGATCTGTTGCCAATTTTAGCTGCAAACAGCGTCTGACCCTTATGTCTCGTTTCTCTTTCGTTCAGCTCTGATTGGGTGGAAATCCTGGAGCCACGCTCCCGCGAGCGCATGTATGTGAATTTGGCATCCGGTGAGTGCGGCTGGGATCCCCCTCAAGGCGTTCCTGTCCGCCAGGCAGACGGCAACCAGTGGTGGGAGCTGTTTGACGCCCACAGTGGCCGCTTCTACTACTACAACTCTACCGGCCGCCGCACAGTCTGGCATCGACCCCAGGGAGCCGATATCGTGCCCCTCTCCCAACTCCAGGCCATGAAGCGATGCAAGGACGCCAAGCGGACTGGAGGCAGCATGGAGAGGCACCACCATGTCACCACGGGGAGTATCGGCAGCGTGGGCAGCCAGGGGCGGTGCAGCCCTCTGCCCGAGCAGGATGGCGACAACCCCGTCCCCAGAGCCCCGGAGACCGACGAGGAGACTTCCCACCCCGAGATGGACCCAGCGGTGGACAGCCGATCGCAGGGAGACGGAAGCAGCAACGAACTCAGAACAGACGGCAGCAAAGAGCCACAGAGGTGAGTGTGACCAAACCCCCCAGTAACTTCTACAGTGAGTCTGGAAAGAGAATTGTGCTCAATCGTCAGTGGATCAAATTACTTGAAGAAAAGTGGGGAAACGTGATAGTCATCACAGCATGTGGTAGAGTGAGTTGTAATGACTTTCAAATGCCTCTGCTATGAGAACTCGCAGGATTATTTTGACTTTTGACCACTCGAGCCAAACTTAAAAACAGTTTTGTTGTTTTTAAATGTGAATTCTCACTTATCTGAACATTCCATATGTCCCATGTTTCCATAATGTTGCCTCTGAACCGTGCTCAGCCATTTCAGCAAATTGCTACCAAATGGGTAAAGTGGTCAGTTATATTATAGAGCACGACATCCCCACCCCACCCTCACGCTAGGGCTACTGATGCAGAACGGCCCCTAACAGTAACTCATTCAAAGACCCCATCATGTGTTTGCCGTTGTGGCCTCGTCCAAACCACCGACTCTAAACCTCCAAGCCCGGATTCCAGACATGCCACTTCTGTTTCCCCTGGCGCTTGGCCACCGAGGCCGTCTGAGTGTCCTTCTGTGTGCTCGCCATCGCCCCGCTTCAATGCTCATTTCATTTTCCTTAAACAAATATAGGCCCCAGGCCACCAAAGACTGTAACTCCTCTTACGGGCGAGAGACTGAATGTGCATGCATGAGAGGCATGTGAGAGAGTGTTGTCTGTGGTTAATAACAAACAGAACCTTCGCATTCCAGCTGCCTATAAACAAGGCGGACCCCGCTGGGTGTTGTCGACGCTCTGCGGCGGCGGCGACGACTCAGGCTCTCCGGTTCCTCGTGGCTCTTCTTGTACCGCACCTTCACCACCGGGAGGTCTCTCCTCTGACCCACCTGATCCTTTGGGATTATGTAATGGTGGAAGGAGAGCTAATTGGTCAGCCATGGTTTTTTGACTGGAGTTGTTGCATTCCCTCTGGTTTGTGTGTGTGTGGGGGGGGGGGGTCCCGCTCTGCCCCAGTGACTCAACCTTTCCCAGAACCTTGTCTGTCCCCCCTTAAAAACAATGGCCAGCTGTGTTCCTCAAAGGAACGCTGAGGAGTCTTTAACCCACCGAGGCTTGATATCCCTCTCAGCCATATGGCCCCTCCACATGCTCACCCGCAGGTAATTGGAAACCACAACAAATTGCATGTGACAGCTCAAAATGGTTGAAACCAAACTCAGAGACAGCCATTGCCTTCACTTAGTGGCCCCGCCTCGTTGATAACGACAAAGATCAATGCGTAAGAGAAGGAGGTTAAAATTAGGAGTCTGAGCTGTCATAGTGGTGTGAGGTTAGTTAGTTGCTTTGTCCCTGTCAGCACAGAGGAGTGTTACAGGCTTTTTTTTGTGTGTGTGTGATCTTAAAGCTTTTGTCCAGAACGCTTTAGTTCCATAGAGCAATGGGCTATTTTATTGTTCCTCTATGTTTGGTTTGAAAGTCTCAGCTCTTTTTAGACATGTCTGTACATGTTCTTTTTTTCACTTCTTTCTTTTGTCTCTGTGAAATTTCAGCGTCGATGAAATGTTATTAACTTATGACCTTTGAAAAACAATACTGTTCTTTGTGGAGATGGGACAGTCCCCAGTTCTTCCAACACCAGTTTCCTTTTGTTTTGGACGCTATTAATATATCTGTTCGTAATACATAAAAAAGTTTCCAGGTTTCCACAAAACACACCCGTTATGTGTTATTCTAAGCGCCGGTTGGTTGATGCAGCTTCCTTTCATTATTTGTTTCTCTTTTCTTTTAAAAAAAACGAACCTATATCTGTATTAGTCTACTAAGCGCAGGCACATGAGTGTGCTTGTATGTCGACTTGATTGCCAAATTCTGTTATTCATTGGCCAAGTCTTATCACATGTCCTGGGAATTCCTGGGCATGCCTGTGGAGCTCATCAGGGAAGCACCGTGGTCCCCCGGAGGTAAACATGTCAGTCATGTGGGGTTACCGAGCTCTTTCCATGATGTGGGAACTGAAGGTGTTTCAGATCAACTACTGGAGCTTACAACATCTGTATTGAATTTCATCCAGCCTTCAATGCCCCTTCCCAGTGTCTGCGTGTTGCTGTCATTAACCAGGTAGAATCTGTGCAGGGACTTGGTCACGGATAGCGTATGATTTACGTGTACACCGTGTGCGGGCTCCTTTTTTCCCCGGGGCTTTTAAGTTGCAGGAAAAACCTGCTGAGGTTGAGTGGACGTTGAAAAGTCTGCTGAGGGAGGCCTGACAGCATGGAGTAAGACAACCCAGGAATGACCCAAGGTGGTTCAATTCAGGGTCACATTACTCTTTTGTATTATGGACTGGCCTGTAGCCTGGGGTTGTATAATGGACCACTAAAAGAAACAAAGGCCCTCACTCAAAGCCTGTTGACCCTGGGGGGGGGGCTCTCTCTAAGCAGGAAGTCTGGGTATGCTGCACAGAGAAGAACACCAAATGATTTGGATGTGTCCTCTCATTTAGCCCTGCAATGACATAGTGGTGCACTAGCATGCAGTCACACTGACACTAGATTGTCGTCGGTCTTTGGAACCTGTAAAGTCATTCTGAAGCCTGACACTGATTTAGGCGAGTCAGAACCTAAGTGAATGGCTTAGTCCAGCGCTTCTTCACATTAAAAAGGACACCAGATAGTTCTATAAGAGAGTGCAACTGATTTAGTTAAAGGGATGTTGGGATTCATTCCAATGTGATGTATTCGAGGAAAAGTCAGGGGCAAATGTAGAAACCTCTCCGCAAACGGGACAAGTGTCTGAAAAAGCAGGCAACAAATAAACTCCTGAACTGTATGTTCATGTTATTTTCGTTTTTATCTCAGTTACAATTTGTGGGAATTTTTTAAATAAACCATGAACCTAAAAGCAAAAGTATATATATATGGTATAAAAACAAAATCCAAAACAGACTTCCCCTTCTTTTCTTGTGACTTACTGTGACTCATGTTGGAGAAATCACCAAAGGGTTTATTTAGGAAACGAGGGGGCGTCTGATGGGGCAGATAAAGTTTTTAACAGTTTAACGAGTCGCACATTGTCTGTGTGTTTACTGCGAGAGCACAAGCCTCGCCATGTTTTTCATCTCCAGCCACTTTGAGGACGTTAGCCACAGCGCTTTTATGCACACACTGGAAAGACTTGTTTTATCTCAACACCCATGGTGTGGTAAGCACATTTTTCAGTTTCTTCTAAGACTTTAGTTCTATATCTGCGGCCTAATCGTAAAAAAAAAAATTCTCTGTGCTAAATTGTTGCACTCTGACCTCTTGACCCTGAACTGTGCCAAAGAGCTTCAGTGACTGTCCCTATTTAGTTATTTATCTCTGTGCTGTTCCTCTGCACGCTCAAGGTTTCTCTCTCGTCTTTCTCGTAAATGTAAAGTTTACGGCCTCCTCCAGAACTAGATTACAGAGCTACACTTTTACGTGTCTCTCTGAAGCAGTGTGTCAAAAAAACCCTCTTGTTTTATTTTCGCTGTTGCTGCTTTTACAGTTTAACTTCTCTCTGGTGTTGCGTTTTGTAGTGCGGTGGAATATCTGCAGTGTTTTCATGAAGAACCAATGGCACCACATGTGAACTTGCCTCGGGGCGTGTTGCTGTGACCGCTTCAGCTGACTCGCAGCATGAAGATATGATGTTGTTCAGGGTCCCGTCCAGTTTCTCATGGCATATTATTGGTGGTTTTCTGCTCTGCTGAGTTCCTGATCATATCTCTGAGACTCGAGACTGACTTTTGTGGTGTGTGTGTGTGTGTGCGGTGGGGGGGGGGGGGATTTTTAATCATGTCATCCAAACAGTAGTGGGTTGAGTTTCAGATGCACTATCAAATTCCAGAGGCGGGTCCCTCTGGAATCTGGTTGGGTTTGGCCTCATCCTGTTCCTTCAAAAATGTTCTGCGCTCTGACCCGTCGAAGCACTCCTCTGAGGGTCGGGCTGCGGGAGCCACAGACATGCACAGCCGGTAGACATTTTGGCTCAGAGGAGGGAGATGCGTCAGTTCAGCTGTTGCAGGACAGCTGGCTCTCTTGAGGTGTCTCACAGGAACTAAGGGGCTACCAGCTTTGCCCAAAGCCCAAAATGTTAGCTTATGCTACTTCTTGATATTTTCTTTTAACCGATTGTTTAAAAGGGAGATGGAAAACCAGCGATGGACGTGGGCGAGGTGGATATGACATTGTCCTCAGTGAATCCTCTTTGTCTTTTAAATTTCCTTCCTGTACGCAAATCGCTGCGATCCCATTGGTCTGTGCTCTGAGGTGTTTCCTTGGCCTGTGCGACCTCATGTCCTCTTCCTGTCCAGCCAATGTTAATAATAACTCCTGTTTTTCAGACCCCTCTATTCCCAGGGAGTACATTTAAGAACTTCCAAATCCATATGTCCCTGTCCGCCAAAGTGACTCAGCTGATTGCTTTTCCAACAACAGCTATTCCAGGCAGGAAAGAAAGAAGAAACAGAACATCTGCTGACAGCAGAGGGCCTGCAGTGTGCATTTAGTCGGCTATTGAGACGACCTGACCGCAGGAATATTTAGAACGGTGAAGGAGGTATCTGGGATGTGTGAGACACAGCCGAGGCTAAATTAAATTTGCAGATCGTTAAGTTGATTTGCTTCCCCGGAGGCCAATCGGTTTATCCCATTGGTTTCCAAAGGGGCCTCTTAACTTCATTTGATCTTACATTTTTCCGTCTTCCTTAATGTCTCGCATGCAAGCTCCATGTTCTAAAAGAAAGTGTTTGTGAGTGCCGTGGTGGGCGTGCCGCCGGAGTGTGCGCATGCGCCGCGTGTGTCGTGTCTAATCATGTTTGCCTGAGAAATGGTTGAAATGGAGATTATCTCTTTGCAAACAAACCAGGATTTAGAAAATTCTGGAGAGAGTTCTTCGGCTCCCAGTGATAATTATCATGTCTCCTTTTTTAACCTCTGTGAAAAAGTGCTGTTCATAATCCCCTCCTTCAGCCAACATTCAACTCACACCTGACTAGCAGGCAACACACCCTTTCTAAACAACTTTCATTATAGATAGAAAAGGGTCCAGGCCTGTCACGTGTTGTGTAAGAGCCTGCATGTTTGCCTTGACTGTATCCAGAGGTCGAAGATGGCTCTTTCATGTTCAACACTCCCTCCCCTCCTTGCACTCCATTGCTGTCGTTGAGGGGGGAGGCGTCTCCTTGACGATGACACAGCCACGCATTGTGTGAGGCTCCCCACACTGCCGCGGAGGCCTTTGTATGGGCCCTGAGGAATGCCAGCCTTCCCGCTCAATCCCTCGCTGCACTCTCCCACGACTAATCCCCACCCCTTCTCATTTACACATGCTCACACCCTCGTCTCTTGTCTCTGTAGCTCTGTTCTCCTTCACCACCACCACCCATCCCCCACCAACCAAATGTCTCCCCACTCTAGGCCTGTTGTATTTTTTCTCACTATTGTACCGTCCTCGTCTCTCTTCTGGTCTGGGGCTTGTAATCATAACTTATTTGCGAGTTGTTCCAGCTGTTTAATGGGATCGGAAGCTTTGGGTGGAGATGGAAGACACTGCACGGCCTTACCGTTGGAGTTGGGCGACCAGCCGCTAATGCGATGGCGATGATCATCCCACTGAAATCCCTGCTGACATTTAACATAACGTGCCAGTGCTGGAGGGGGGTGAACATGCTAGACCTTTGCTGAGCCCGACCAGGACAATGGCAGTCAAACAACGGAGACAAAGCCTGACAAAATCCCCCTGTCCCCGCACTGTGAGCTCAACTTAGCAGGGTGCTCCTCCTGGGCCTGTGAGTGTATTCAGTTTCAGGCCCCGAAGAACAAGTCTGTTTAATGCTGCTACCAAAATGATCGTAAGATATAATTTAGGGTTTGTATGGACAGGGAGGGAATAACACCAAACAGTGTTGTGATTTTTGGACACAGAGATGAATCTCAGCGGCCACTTTTTGTCCAAGGATATAGAATTATCCATGTACAAAGTCAAAAATGTTGTAAAGCTACACATAAGCCCCCTGTAATTAAGATTGAGCTCATACTTCCGCCCGGGCTCAGTGTGTGAACATTACATTAGGCATTTCCTGTTTTGCTACATATGGGGAAGCCCTTTCTCAAACCCTCGGCAAGACCTCCTCCGACAGGAAGTAGTGGTCACTGCTAGTTCAGGGTCAGTCCTCATGAAATTCATCACAGAGCCACTGAGAAAATATTTGTCTTTTACAGTCAGTTATTACTCTTGCCCAAGAGATACTGAGTTTTTTTCTCTCGTATGAGCAACAAGGTTTGATTTGTTTGTGGATAGAAGAAGAATTAGTTGATTGTGGTTTTGTGTGTGAGGTCTGCTGCGTTACCTCGGCCGTCCAATCAGAGGAAAGCCTTGATGTTTTCACGTGCGTGAGCCGTCGGCGCTGTTGCAAGCCGGTGCTAAACGGTCAGCTGCGTGTCAGCTGCTGAGGTGGAAAGGATTTTGTGGCGTTTGTATCACCTCCTCCCGTTAGACAGGGCCGCAGTGAGAAAACATACACGGTTTCAAAGAGTACAAACAGTGGCTTCTCACGTTTTACAGCTGTCACCTATCAACCCCCTCCCTCCACTCTGTGGAACATTACCCACTCACGCCTGCTTGTAACAACTAAACAGTGGTGGTTTCTGGGGTGAATCCCATCCACCAGAGCGTCTTGTCTTCACACGTGTCCGTCTGTCCGTCAGTATGTGTCTTATGTGTTATTTAGGCAGTAAACTCTCGGTGAGGTGGGGGCCTCAGAGCTCTCCCAACAACGGTGGCTGGGGCCGGCCGTCCTGGTGCTGTGCCAGGTGGCTGAGATCCAGCTGTCTATAGGCCCTGCTCGGATTGGTGAATCTGTGGGACCATTTGAGGATGAGGGCCTGTTTACATTCAAACCGCTGAGGTGGTGTGACTCACTGTAAACCGGGGGTGGCACAGGGTCCTGAGAGAGAAAGAGGGGGGGGGGACTAAAGGAAGTTTGCCGTTGGCTCGAGGACCTCAGGGGAATTGTTTCAGCATTGTTCCAGAGAGATGTGGGGAGGAGAAGGGGGTCACTCCGCCTCCCTCGCTCCTCCCTCTGCGTCCTCTTCCTGCCGTTGCGGACCAACTCTCAGCTGAGCCGAGTGCTCCTGGAGAAGTGAATCCTTTGATCACAAGCTCTGGCTCTACACTGATCTGTGTGTTTGTCTGGATTTAGGACAGAAGGTGATTGGCTTTGATCTAATTACCCCACTGAATGTTAAGTAGAGGTTGGAGTGAGGGAAGGTAAGTCTCCTTTGCCTTCCTTCAAACTTATTGACCTGTTTGGCCGTCGATTACGCGAGAGCACACACTGACCGTGCATATTCTGCGCTGCATCACGTGTCTTGCCCACGCGAGCCACCGACTGTGTTCGTATGTGTATGTGCAATAATGCCCAGCAACACCCATTGGCTTAAGAGGGCACGCTTTTTTGATCAGTTAAGGAATGAAAACTCCTGATTGCAGGGGAAGATTATAAGGCGAGTGGAGGGCAGCGGACCAGAGAGAGCAGCATCACCCGATTGATGGCAGATAGTTTTCTGTTGCTGGGATTAGCAGTGGGCCATTGGGTTTGAAGTTAGCCCAGCTGCTTAAGCAAAAGGAGAAGAATTAACCTCTGATCTTCTATCACATCAGCCTCCTTTCATGTGGCCTGTTGGTTTCAAATGTTCAACCATTGGCTCAGATGGCCTACTTTTGTCACATGACTCAGCAGTAGCTACATCACAGGCGCTGCTGTCAGACATGCACTGAAGTCTGGACATTTTCCCAAATCCTTTCCTGCCAGCCCCCTAGTGATATTTCCAGAAAATATCCAAGCCCATGTGAGAAAACAGCAGGAAAATCTCCAGAGGAGCAAGCGACCGGGCTTCTGAAAATGTCTGGAAAAAAAGCATACACATTATATTATATATTCTGGGCTCTTGGTTTCCACAACACACTTTGGAGTTAATGTCTCATGAGTTTGACAAGGCTGTTATGACTGCCCGACTAAAAATGGAGTAAAGTCTTTGGAGGTCAGCGAAAATGTTTGGAGAAGAATTTGTGGATTGCTGCTGAATTTCCCAGCCCTGTCAGCCTTGGATTTCTTTTAAAAATAAATTAAATGTAACTTCAGGCCTTTGTATGATTGACTATGATGATAGTGCTTTTATGGTTTTGTCTGTTGATTCCGAATTGTTTATTCAGACTTTGAATGTACTTTCTTGCTTCGATAACTTAAGCTCATATTTTGTCTTTTTCAGAGATGCTTCTCAAAGATGGCAGCCCGCACCTGGTTCAAAGGCAGCCATGTTGGTGAAGGTGAACAGCATGAGCCGTAACCAGCCCAGTCCAGCCTTGCAGCAGCAGAACCCCCAGCACAGTGCGCACATCAAAGCCAACACCTTCACCCTGCACCCATCCAGCAACAAGCCCCAAGGAGGACACGTGAGCTCCGCCCAGGGATATAAAACTGCTCCCTCTGGCAAAATGACAGCTGACACGCGTCAGGCCCACCACCTGAGAAAAGCCAGCAATGGCAGCTTCTGTTTGGTGACATCGGAAAGTGGCCACCCCAGTCCACTCCTTCACAGGTCACAGACAAGCACGCCGCGCCCCATATCTCCCCAGTATGGTTTCACTGCTCCAATCTACGATGATCCAGTTACAGAGTGTCCAATTTATGATGAACCCCCAACAGACATGGAGGTAGAGGGGGCGCACCTGTACAATGGACCACCTCTGTCTCGCCTGACACCTACCCATAGCCTCCAGAAGCCAAGACACCTCCAGCCCCCTGGTTCGTCTCATCCAGGGACCAGGCACCGGAGGAATCCTTCCTCCTCTGACTACAGCCCAGCTGGTCTGGAGTGCATCAAGCACATGGTGAATGTGGACCCCAAACTGCTATCAGGCTCTCCTGTACCCACGCGAACCCCTTCCCCTACGACCAGGCAGGACCCTGTCTTGACCCAGCCTCAGCCACATCCCCAGCCCCAGGCCCACTCATTGCCCCAGGCTCGAGGCCAGTTGAAAGACAGAGAGCCAGGCACCCCGGGCCCAAGCACACTGGACAAGAAGCAAAACTGGCGGGTCCTGGAGGCCACTGTGCAGCGTGCCATGGAGGCACGACACAGCAGACAGAGCAGCCAGGCTTCACAGGACTTCCCCTCTTCGACACCGCAGGCCACAGCAAACTATCAGGACTCTGGTTACTCCACTGGCCCCTCCCCAAGCCTGAGGAGAAAGAGCAGGAGGAGGGTAGGAGCCGGTGGCGGCACAGGGGGCAGGCCAGGGTCAGTCGGCAGCAGCGGGGAGCTGTGTGCCCTCAACGAGAGGCTGATGGCTGAGATGAGGGAAGTGGTGAGCCGCTCCAACACCATGAGGGAAGTGAGAGCGGGGCTGGATCCGGAGATGGGGGAAAGGGTTGTCATACCTCGAACGCGCTCCCCTGCAGACTCACTCAGGTGGTACGCAGCAGGAGGGGGGTCAGCAGGCAGGTGCGCGTCACGAGAGGACCTGGCTGGGGCTCCGCGGTCGCTGAATAGGGCCAGTAACCATGGCAACCCTTCCCTGACCCCTCTGGAAATACCAGCGAGGCAAAAAAGGACATACGAAAAGGTGGACACCCTGGACATGAGTGTGAACAGCCAGGTCAGCCTTTCCTCACCGGACACCCCAGGGCCGCCCTCCCAGGTAACCCCACCCCCTCATTATGATTACATGAGAGAGGAAGAGAGGCATTAAGTTACATTTTTGTTAGTAACAAAGCAGACATTGTTATATTAACAATTTCATATTATAGCTAATCCAATATGGTGGTACTTTCCTGACTGATGAAGAGCTTGTCTGTGTTGTTGTGTCTGTTTACCACTTTGTAAGGATTCGGCTTTGTTTGCTCTGGGAGTGCTCTGATCACTGATTGGCTGAGCAGAAATATTCCTCTCGACTTTCGGGAAGATGACATTTCTAAAAACTCCAGACACCACTGTAGAGTTGGTTATATTTGGACCTCTCAGAACACCGAAGTACAGAGAGACACGCGGACGGACAAAATCTTCAAGGGTCCACGATCGAAGATGAAAGAGTTATTTGTCTTCTGAACACAGTTATGTGAGTGGCGGCATGTGGAGCCAATTCCAAGTTCTGCTACTTCTAATCTCCAAATCCCCTCTTGCAACAGAATCACACCCCGTGCCTCCATGTACATTATAGTAGTGTTTTCCAAAGCAGACCCACTGCACCCCAGTAGCTATAATAAGGAATATCTGATTCACCAGGGAGCTCTGGGATGAAACGAGTGAGCCTAATCTGTCTTTTTGAAAAGAACACAGAGCATTTTGAGAGCAATTTCTCTTGCATTCCAATCTTGAATGCCTCAATATCCCCAGGACAGTAGGGGAAGTGGGCAGGCCGGGCGCGCCACCGACTGTAATGGCCTCAGTCCCAGCGTTACCTGTCATCCTCTTACCACCGTCCATCTGCCCTGCACCGCAGGTGCTGTATATTCGTACGCCAGCTCCGTGCTCGGTCATCTGGGGACCATGCCAGTCCAGGAGAGATTCAGGACGTGGCTTCCCTTGGACAGGAAGGAGGGCCACTGTGGCCCATATGGCCCAGGCTTGGCAGTGGAAGGGGAGGCAGGCTGGTACCGAGGCTTATTGTTGCCACTGTAGCTCGAGCATATTAGACAACAGCCAAGGAGCACTGAGTGGGCCCCCTAAGTCTGTCCTGGAATGTTATTCAGACCTGCTGTTATATCACTCGCACAGATTATGGCCCGCTATGTACGAGTCTACATTTTCCATATTTGAACATTTTGTTCTTGCTGAAAGACCTTTTGAACCAACTTCAAAGGACACACTGCAATTCTCTCTGACCATTTCCACAAAGACCATGAATAATTCATTTTTTTCTTATAAACCTGGAGCTTTTTCCACAGTTTCATTGTTGTGTCCCCATCCAGATCATGACTTAATTACCACCCTGTGCTCATATACGTCCCAGTCCACCATAAAAAGCTAAAAAAATTCTTTGTTGCTTTTGGTCTTCTGGCACTGACCTCTGCGTCACCCACCCCAACATTAGCTCAACATTAGCTCAACGCAACTGTTTAGACTCTCTGCCAAAAAATCAGACCGCTCCATTTGGTTGAGAAACCAAAATCTAAAGTCCAGCTTGTCTGGCACCCATCAGCCACGCATTACATCAGGGTCTCGTTGAAAAGGTGCATTTGGATGTCAGTGCGTTTTATGTTCCATTAGTAGATTTGCGCTTTGATTCTGGCTCGGGTTTCGTGTTGTTCCTGGCGGTTTGCAGAGTATATCTGGGTTACTGGTTTTCACTATTAAGGGAGCTGTGGTGCTCCAAATGGTCATAAACTCCACCGCAAGGGATCACAGGGGGGGGCCGTCTGTAGAGTGTAACTTGTGTTTTGCCGGGGAGGTGAGTCTGGTGTTAGAACTGTAATGCCACTGTCTGCTCACCTGCTGCTGAGACCAGGGTTCATGAAGATTTTGGGAGATTTTTTTTTGTGTCCCCCAGTACAATTCTTTTTCTGACATTAGGAAATTAATGATCCTGCAACAATTTCCCCTCAAGTCCCAGAAATGCAGAGCTGCCTTCCTCCACAGTATGAGACTCTGCAGCTGCACACAGACACACACACGCACACACACTCCTACCCTTCCTCTTCTTCTCTCTATCTCATGTCCACCTCTGGTTCCCCTGCAGGCGGGCACCCTAGAGCTGCAGGCCCAGTTGGAAAGCCGAAAGAAAGGCATGGTGGACGGCCGGACCGCTTCCCTGGGCCCCCACCGCCCTGCCAACCATGACAACAGAGAGGGCGGTGATGGGGCAGGAGGGAGAGCAGTAGGATCCTTGTATCCGCTCTCCTATGCCACCCTGCGGCAGCCCCCACCTCCCGACATGGGCATGGAGGACTGGGCCAGCAAGCACCTCAACATGCACACCCAAGGCCTGTTCCGTCGACGCGTCTCCATCGCCAACATGCTGTCGTGGAACCGCGGATCCATCAAAAAGCCCATGCTCGTCACCAGCAACCGAGCGGTCAGGAAGGAGGCCTGCGAGATGTTCAAGCTGGTGCAGGCCTTCATGGGAGACAGGCCTTCGCGCCTGGACCGCCGCCACAGCGCCCTGCTCATCGTTACCAAGTGCTGGGACATGCCGGGGCTGAGGGACGAGCTGTACGTGCAGCTGGTGAGGCAGACCACGGGAAACGCCACCCCCAGAAGCCTGGCAGCGGGCTGGGAGCTGATGGCGGTCAGCTTGGCCTTCTTTGCCCCCTCGCCCAAGTTCCGCTGCTACCTGGAGGGCTACATCCAGAGACACACGGAGCCCACCAGCGACAAGAAATGTGAGTCTCAGACTGAGCAAGAGGGTGGGTCACCTTTCTTTCTTCTGCATCCCCCTGTGTTGTCTGATCATCAGCATTGTTTATTTATGCCAGAGATGTCTTTTTTATTTTCTTGTGTGTTCTTCCTTCTCTTCCCTTATTATCCTGTGGAATTTGATTTAATTTAGTCGGTATGATCATGTTAGAAAGTACCACATTATTTTTGTTTATATCTGACTGACCTTTGGAAATTTGACCTTTGCTATTCTCTCTGTTTCATAGTGACTCTGTTCATACTGGAACAACAGGAACTAAAGCTGAAGAAGAATTCAAAGTCCAGAAAGAAGCGAAAACAGAACACAGAGGAGGAAGAGGGTAAAATCTTTTGTCCGTTCACTTTCTCCTCAGTCCAAAACATCGCTTTGAGAACATGGGATCCTCTTATTTCCCATTTGCACAGGTTTATCTGTTTGACAGAGCTTGAAGTAGGTGGGGGGGGGTCTCAGAGATGTTTTTCTGCTCTCTTCAGAAGCTGTCTAGAGCCATTACAAATCAAACGTATCACTCCCCGTAGAGTGACCACTCTGATAGGGATGGAAAATTCGGCGCTGTGCAGTTTTTGTCAAGATGAGAGTACGTGCTGGTGTTTGCAGACACAATGAATGAATTTCACAGAAAGTTGAACTGAGGAGGGGGAAAGAAAAAAAAAACTCTGGGATGAGAAGTCCTTGCGCACGTACAATGGGCCGCACTGTGAGTCATCTCAGCGGTCTCTCTCGCATGTCAGACGGCCATTTGAGAGGATACCTACTCATCGCCACGCACTTTTATCAGAGCAGACCACACTACTGGCTCTGATGATGATGTCATCGGATGGGAACCCCGTCGTCTCACACTAGACACCACAGCGGCAACCTCAACACATTGTTCAAAAATGACTCAGACACATTGCCTCAAGTGACTAAGAGGTCAGAGAGAGATTTACTGACTAACTGTACAGCTCTTTAGAGGGAGGGAGAGAGAGAGAGAGAATTTATTTTACTCGCGTACAAAAATAGCATAAAAAAAGGCTTCTGTTCACTTGATGGATGTAGGAGCCGGAGCATGTACATTTTGTCTGACCAGAACAACAAGCGGCTGGCAAACGGCGGGAGTGGGAGTCCCATGTTGCATGTGAATAAAGAGGTCATCCCTTGTCAGGCCGGCCGGGGCTCAGGATCTGACCTCTCAGGGGTCCGTTTTCAGCCGGCATAAAACAGCTCATAAAAAACGATAACCAACATCTGACGCGCATGTGTAGACAGGTGCCATGCTGTTCCCTGCCTGCTCCAGTGCACTCCGGCTCATAACGAGCTTGTTTTTTTCTCCTGGACTTTGGTTCCCTGGTTGTTTTCATCACATCAAATGATGTAAATACAGACTGCTAGGCTTGATCAACCCCTTTTCCCCACTGCAGCGAGGGGCTCTGCATTCTTTTTCCTTTTCCTCCTGGTGAGTAAGAGACCCTGTGTTTGGAAGCCCTGGTGGGGGAAAAAATTGACCAAGATCAAGGGCAAATTATTGGTATGATCTCCCTAATTAGATATAATTATAGCCAAACCCAGTCAGTTTAGCAGAAGTCTCGAGTCACCTGCTCTCCTATAAATCTCGGCGGCTTTGACTGTTGAGATCATGCTGGAAAGCGTTTTGTTACTTCATCACATCCCGTCAGCAAGTTTGTCCATCTGGCACCGTCTCAGGTGAAGATTCGGAGAACAGGAATAGACCCCACGAGGGCTTAGTGTGCGATGTGAACCAGAAGGAAAAAGATGGTGATGCATCCTTTTTATGAGCGCACGCAGGCGATGACCTAACAGTACAGGTTTACGGTTTGCTTTTAGTTTGACAACGAAAAGTGCTGAGAATCTTCTAGGGACTTTTTTGTCCCCCGGGACAGATCAGGTGTTGCTGCTACTCGAGTCTCTTGAAGTGCATCCCGCCTCCTTCAGTGCAGTTCACTTCTGAAATAGATCTTGGCCCAACGGTAGCTACCTATAGGGCAGGTAGCAGACAGACAGGGAGCCTCTGTGTTTCTCTTTTTCTCTGGAGACCTTAATGTCTGTGAGCTGATGAATCACCTGAGCGTTGGATGTGGAGGCCGGATCCTGTCTCCAAAGCTTTTGTTCAACGGTCGTAAATCTTCCCTCAGCCTGACAGTTTAGTCGTGCCTGCTCTAATCCCCGTATGCCAGAATCACACCGTCTCCAGAAACCACTGGCTGTCTCTCATACTCTGGTTGACATCTGTGGGGGGGGGACACTGCCTGTCTTGTTTGTGGGAAAGAATTTAGATCATTTATTATTTTTGTGTGTTCAGTAAGGCCTGATGCTTAAGGGTTTTTCTGAGGATCTTAACAGCCGTGTGTATCTTGTTTCTTGTAAAAGTTCAGTCTCCTTGTTCGTCTGTCCTAAACTTGCCTCGTCTGTCGCCCCTACAGGCCTGCCTGTCAGCACATACGCCAAGTTCTGCCATCGGAAACTGCTGAAGGTTGCCATCACTGGCGGCAAAAAGGTGAGCTTGAAGAAAAAGTTAAGCTTTAGATGTTCACGTTCCAAGTTATAAATATAGGACAATATCGCTGAGAAAGTTGATTCATATCTGAGTCATCGTAGATACTGTCACAGAGAGAGTCATAATTACACGTTTGCTGACACAGTCACAGGCCAGAGACATAAACACAGGCCCGGCGCAGCTGCAGACATTATTAGTATCATCGTCCCTGACGTACCCAGGTAGTAAACCCGCCCCTCTCCTTCCCTCTCGCCCCCTCCAGGGTCTTCGCAAGCCCACGTTGGAGGAGATCGACCACAGCAGGCGGGCCATCGTCACCCCCTCCCTGTTCGGCAGTTCTCTGGAGGAGGTGATGGAGAGGCAGAGTGAGCTCTTCCCGGACAGGAAACTGCCCTGGGTGCAGGTTCAGCTTTCCCAGTACGTCCTGGCTCTTGGCGGGGCTCAGACAGAGGGCATCTTCAGGTAAGTCAGACCCAACTCAGCCAAGTACATGCCTCTGCATGAGCAGTGTGCGAGACGGGGAGTCTAAGAAATTAGAAGAGGACTGCATGTGTGTGTGTGCTTGTATTGTGGTGTATATAAACAAGTGTGTGTGGTCTCCTGCACCCCCTAATTTCAAAGTAGGCTCTCCCTGTGTACAATACACAGAGCAGACAGGAGGACAAACACAGCCCTGCTTCGCTCCTGAGACCAGCGCCGTTTAATTTGATACTTCATAATTCGTGTTTACTTTACCGCTTAAGCTTACAAGCACGTTCGAGCAAACTGTGTTTGTGTAAGGTTTTTTTTTTTACCTCCAGCAAATTGAATTCTGTTACATCTTGACTTGTTTAGGAAAACTGTTTCTTATCGTCAAACTTACTATAAACTGATCTCCCTGCAGAAACACCGATCCTACAGTGGGAGTTTCCTGAACAGTCTTATTCAGTTACTTTACGTCTCCTCTGGTTTTGTTTTGTTCTAAAGAGTCACTGCAAAACAAAGAACGGAGTACTTTCAGCCACATTGGAAGCCAATCGGGTGTGCACGTGTAATGGATTTGCCACAGCAGGCGTGGAGAATGTGTAACGATAGGTTTAGAGGTCCCTCTTGTGGCCGCTGGGTGTAACTGACGGTTGGTGTTTAATCCTCAGAGTGCCCGGAGACATCGACGAAGTGAACGCGCTGAAGCTCCAAGTCGACCAGTGGAGGATCCCAGAGAATCTCTCTGACCCCAATGTTCCTGGTGAGGGAGGGAGATGTTCCATATGACTCACGTGCATGTACGTGGGCAATTTGAATATGCATATTGAAATAGTGCGCTAATATATATATATTTTCAGCCTCCTTGATGAAGCTGTGGTATCGGGAGCTGGAGGAGCCGCTCATCCCCATGAACTTCTACAAGCAGTGCGTCAGTAACTGCGACGACCCGGTGGCGGCCATCGCTGTGGTGCAGTCGCTGCCAGAGCTCAACAGACTGGTGCTGTGCTACTTCATCCACTTCCTGCAGGTAACCACCATGCGGCTATAGATACAGATGTATACTCCACTCAAACACAGCTCTTACACTAATCTACACTGTTCCTTAGTCACTGCTCCACAAACACATTCAAGATTAAAGCTGTGCAGGTTTTTGCCACTTCCCTTTTTCTCATCTTACATGTTGTATGTTTATTTTTATTGATGTTGCAGCATGTAACCTTTTTCACAGAAACACATTCAATTGTATGCAGCCCTGAAATTATGGCAATTATGCCAACCAAAACGAATAAAGAGGATACATCTAAAATAGGAATTAACAAAGTAGGTCAAACACAATGAAAATTGTTTATATAATGCCTGGAAGTCAGAATTACAACTCAATGTCTAATTTTCTAGTTTTTTTTTTAATCTTCTGTTTAATTCCATGTAGTTTATTTTACTAACTGGTATTTATGCAAAAACCCATTTACAGTGTCTACTGTGAACTAAAAAGCTGATACATATTAATAATACAGTACATTGTCGCTTAAAAAAAGAGTAAAACAAAACCCTAAACTCTACAAAATAAAAATCCAATTCAAACATAAATACCACTGAAAACAGATTGTAAACTAGAATGGCACTGAATAGACCACATACCCCCGCCAAGGTCCAACAGTCCCCTTATGAAACCACATATACAGATCTGCTAGATCCGTACCAAATTGTGCTCACTCATAGATATCAGTCCACTAAATATCCCAGACATTTCATCAAGCTCCATAAATTAGTGCCTGGAAAATAGATGAGAATGTTAAAAAAAAGCAAACAAAACGCCCCATCTCCCAATTTTAAAGGAAAGCAATGAATAAAATTCCAGGATCAATGCCAAAGTGTAATGGGTTCTTTCTTGGCCCATGTCCCGTCCTTCCTCATGGAGATCCTTTCCGTAGCTTTTGCGTAATCCTGATGAAAAACAAACAAACTAATGGACAAGGGTGAGAGTGACTGTGACTCACGCATGACTCACTGCAGGTCAGAGGCCTTCCTGTGCACTCAGCCTTGCTCATTTGCTCCTCTCTCCTCACCCCCTGATTCTCTTCAGGTGTTCGCTCAGCCGTCCAACGTGGCTGTAACCAAGATGGACGTGAACAACCTGGCCATGGTGATGGCCCCCAACTGTCTCCGGTGTCAGTCCGACGACCCGCGGATCATCTTCGAGAACACGCGCAAGGAGATGTCCTTCCTGAGGATGCTCATCGTCCACCTGGACACCAGCTTCGTTGAAGGGGTGGTGTAGCCGCTTTTAGAGCCTCCTCGGGGGCTGGAATCGGCCCTCCAGCATCTGCAGTTACACACATTTACAATCATTGCACAAACACTATCTCTGTTCAGATCACACTGGAAACTCTCTGGGGGAGATATTACACCTCTTGCGACACAAGGGGTGTGAAAACAGTTTGGACTTTGGACCACTGTGCTCCCCTGCTTTGATACTGAGAGACGCTACACATCACCTTTAGGTGTCACTGTGTGTTTATTAATGCTAAAATCCAAAGTGACAGCTTTAGAGGTGTTCACTCTGATGACTACGGTTTTCTAACCGCTGCATGTGAAAACAGATGTACTCTCGATTCTTACAGAATGGGTAGTATAACAGTCACATTGGTCCACTGCGCTACGTCAAGTGATAGTCTTACAATATTTACTTACAGAAGTGTGTGTGTGCGTGCGTGCGTGTGATTGTCAGTGTGAACGAAAGACACAGCCTTCCTTTATCGTGTACAGGAAATTGAAAATATGAAAAAGTAAAAGAACTCTTGTAACGGTGTCTTCACTAATGAGCTTGCCTGTTCTGTTTTGAGTTGTCGTGTGGATAGCTGGTAGCTGTGTGGCCACAACTGTTCCGGCAAGAGCACAAGAGTGTTCATTTCAAAGCACAGACATGGCAGGATGTGCTTAAAGCTCTTTGTAACGGATGGCGGCGATTTTCCGAGCGAATAAAGTTGGAAGTGCTTTGATTTTTACGACTCTCAACACTCAACTGAAGCCAGACAAGAGCGTTGTAATTAGACTTGATGTCGCAGAGATGCGGGAGGCTGGTTATTCAACCGATAATACTCTTTCTCTATCATATATAAAAAAGATGTGTCTCAATTGGAATGGTGTTCTCTTTTGTTTGTGGTCTGTATGTTGTTGTTTTTGGCTCAGGTCTCATGATTAAACGGGTGTTGGGTGTGATAACTGTACACGACCTCCCTCACAAACTGAACATTTGATTCATCTACCACCAACCCCACTGTACTGAGAATGGAGCGTTGTTCAACTGTCAAGCACTATGAGAATGTAGATTAAGCTCTTTGTGTCCCCTCTCAGGCTTCGGTCGATGTAAATAAATTCAGCGTGTAAATAGTATTAACTCTCCTGATGTGTATTCTAATGATCCAGATTAAGGGTGGAGTAAAATGTTGCTGTAAAGAGCAATAAAAAAAATCACATTTTTGTAATTAACCGTTCATTTTGTCTGCTGTAACAACCTGCCTTTTGAACATAGGACTGATTCAGACCACTTTCCATGTATGTGTATGTGTGTTTGCATATACCTTGTTAAAATATGGAATGACTCCATAATAAAGGTTTGTCCAATTGTAGACTGGATACTTTGTGCTTATTGTTGGGGGTGGTGTTGCCCACCATAGGATGGCTCGTGTGTTTTAACATCGTGTCTGCTTCAGAGGAACAACATTCAGAAGGCTTTCAAAACTGTTGGCACACAACTATGAAGAGTCTTACTAATTTGCGTTGGCCTGTGCAAACAGATACAAGATGCTCCCGGTCCTGTCACGCAGCGTCACCTTCGCTCATCCAATCTGTGCACATTCAGCTCTTTGTTCTTTTCATGCACATCAGCGCACAAACCTGCCGCATGCTTCATCCGTCGCCGTAGTGATAAGTGTACTTTTCTGCCACTGGTGAAAAGCTGCTCAGGAACCCAGCAGCGGGGTGAGAAGGACTGGAACAACAAGTAAAAAAAACTGCAACTTGGGAGAAAAAAGACAAATGGCATTCAAAAGGCAAACTCAGTGACAGAGGACAATAAAATAACCAAACCGCCCAAACTGCAAAAACAAAAGCTGTTTATTCAGAGGGCAGCTGTGCTTTCTAACCTAAAGGCCCTTGTGTTTGTTCATGAAACAGAAAGTTTGTCTGAGCTTTTTCTTGTAGATGAGCCGATGGCTGCTGATCGTTGGGATGAGGTCTGAGTAGTCAAAGAATTTTAAAAGCTTTGCAATGTGCATCACTTGACCTTTCATAAGATAATTAAGGTCTGAGACCTTGGGAGGAGTTTTCTGAGACCTCAAACTTTAAGCGTACTCAAACCTTTGCATGATGCTCCTTTCCCCCCCCCCCTTTTTTTTTATCTCTCTCTCTCTAAAATGATACACAAATAAATAAATAAAAATAGCCTTGCTGAAAATTGTAACAAGAATATTTGTTTAATCTTGAAATTTATGGTCACCACACCATCTCATACTCCTTAAGTTAAATTTTCATAGAAACAAACATATAGATAGATAGATGGATAGATAGATAGATAATATCACAAAAAAAGAATAATGAATATGATGAAAGTACAGTATGGCAGGAGAGTAGTGCAAGTAGTTTGTTTTGATGGGACAACATCAGCACAGTGTTACATACAGATAGATAGATAGACAGATAGATAGATAAATAGATTGATGATAGATAGATAGATAGCTAGATAGATAGACAGATAGATAAATAGATAGATATATGATAGATAGATAGATAGATAGACAGACAGACAGACAGATAGATAGACAGACAGATAAATAGATAGATAGATAGATAGATAGATAGATATACAGACAGACAGACAGACAGACACACAGACAGACAGACAGACAGATAGATAGATAGATAGATAGATAGATAGATAGATAGACAGACAGACAGACAGACAGACAGACAAATAGATAGACAGACAGACAGACAGACAGACAGACAGATAGATAGATAGATAGATAGATAGACAGACAGACAGACAGACAGACAAATAGATAGACAGACAGACAGACAGACAGACAGACAGACAGATAGATAGATAGATAGATAGATAGATAAATATACGTTATACGGCTACAATACAGTGGGTTATGATGGTTTGATGATAAACAGTCCTAAAATGGTGGACAAACTGAAATCCACCAGTGACTGAGTTTGGCTTGGTTTCCCTCTTCCACATCCTGTAAACAAGTAGCATCGGCAGGACGCTGGGTGGCGCTGTGCTCAGTGAACTGTCGTACAGTGTAAACAACGACAATGACTCAGTGGATCCGAATGTAGTCATATCTTGTGTTAAGAGTGGCAAGCTATGATGTGGCACCTAGGCTGGAGTTGTTGTGTTGTTGTCCGTCTAAAAAAGGGCTCGACTTGTTCATTCAGCTCCAGATCTGAAGTCGCTTCGATTCACACAATTGAGCCGGTTTATGGAAATACATAAGAGTAAAAGACACTTTGACACACTTTGGTGAGATAATAACTGTTATCCGTGTGGTCTTGTCCTTCATCCTTGTTCTTCATCCTGTGGCGTTATCGGAATAGATGGGGGGGGGTTACGTTGTACGCGCATGCGCAGTGCCTCGCCACACTGCCCGCGCCGGTGGTGAATCGAATGCGAGGGGGAGAAATTCAACTGCGTGATCTGGAGGAGACAGGCGGAGGCGGCGGTACCTGCACTCTGAAGGGATTACATGACACAATTTTACACCCAGCCGGACGCAGAGTGACTGGAGAACAGGTAGGAAGCCCGATATTCGTATCTTCCCTTCGCGTTTCAGAGTTTCGCCAGAAGCCCCTCGGTGACACCGGGACCGAGGCCCGCTGCGGTCGGACGCAACAACAACGGCGCAACGCGGTGCGATGCCGCATGTGGGCTTTTTTTTGGAGTTCAAAACAAACATGACGGTGAGGGTAATGGAACGGCGCGTGTTGTACGTTTTCGTCGTCACGTGTGGTGTAATGGCCGGTGTGCGCCGTGTGCTTTTGTCACCGGGGGCTTTTTTTTTTTTTTTTTTTATTTCTTTTTTTTTTTTTAAATGGCTCCGGGCTTTGTCAAAAGGGGAAGTTTGACGCTCGGCGCCACCACGCCGCTCGTTCCCCGCGAGTAAAGTATGCGAAAGTAGGCCTAGCGCGAGGCCGCCGCCGAGCTCCGTGAATGACAGCCGCGTGGCCAATCGCGCGCGAGCGTCCCGCCCACACCGGGGCGCGCTGGCCACTCGCGTTCGCCCGGGCCGCCGACGCTGGCGGCCGTTTTCCTTTTCGCGCTACGCCCGCTGCTTATAAAAGGCCGGACAACAAAGTGTCCACGACGGCCGAAGTGTACAACAATAGACCCCGGGGAGGCTGGGAGCACGAGGCGACCGTGTTCCCGCTGCAATTCCCCCACAGTCGATAACACCGCGACCGGTGCGCGCTTTCGGCCGTGCGCGTGAATAATTTAAAAGGGTGTGGGAAGCCGTTTTCTCCGTTTATTGCGGTGAAACATCAACCCACGGATTAATAAGTGGTTCCAAAAACGTGTCCTTTAACGCCACCGTTAAACTGAGGATCACGATCCGTGTCCTCGGCCGATCATCGCACCGTTACCAACTCCCGCGCCCTGCGTCGCCGTCGTCTAGTCTGGCTCTCTGTGCAAGGCCATTTAAAAAAACCCACACCATTTCATTATAAATCTCCCTTTTTTTGTTTTTTTACTGTATATGACGTTGTCCAGCATTGGATACCGTGCTCGGTATCTGCCTGCAAGAGAGCGATCATCACCGGGGCGACTTTGCCATTGTCTCCCATTGTGTCTACACGAGAGATCGGCTGAGCAGAAAAAAACACGTGGGCCGGGTAGTGTGAAGATATCCGGTTTGTAGGCGGCCACTGGAAGACTAGAACGCCGCTCTGGTGAAACGAGTCGCCGCGTGGGGCAGAAGTAAGGCATGGAGATTTACAAATGCAGATCGTTGGGTCGTTTTGGCCGATACCTCAGCGGTGATCTGCGTGCTCGATGAGAGAGGAATATGCTGTTCATAAGTCAGGAGAGCCCGGTGCACAATGGGCCGTCCACTGCGCCGGTGGGGAGTGAAGGCTGTGCCGAGGCATCGTCCTCGTCCTCGTCCCTTCTCGCATTGTGCTTTCCTGATGGGGGATAAATGAACACAGGAATCGAATAAGACTCTTCTTTGTGTGTGTGTGTGTGTGTGTGTTATTGCTCAGGACCCCCATAGGAGCCCGCGTGAGGTTGTTCCCAGATCACCGTAAACATCTGATGTTAGTGACACATTTCACCATCATTCGAGGGGCATGGCTCACCTGTACACTGTTTGCACATTGTTACAACATGTGTAATCCTTTGGCATATGTGTGTATGTTTACACCGACACAGCCTGGACCTTTCTGGCTCACAGTATTTCTCACACCAGAATTGCTACTCTGGGTGCAACGCTGTGCTTTGCCACCATCCTCTGGTTGAATGATTGTTAGGGTTGAGCTCGGAGAGACCGAGTTCGCCTGTGAAGTCCTCGATAGTCGCGTGTTTTGTCCCTGGCTAGAGACACAACATGATTCCAAGTAGTGTATCCAAGGTCATATAGATAGATAGATAGATAGATAGATAGCTTTGATTGGTGTGTGTCGGTTAATATTTGTGTCTGTGTGTGTGTGCAGGAAGGCAGCCTTGATGTGGGCAGTATGAGTAAGACGCCCCCTAACAGAAGAGGGATTACATTTGAGGTGGGAGCTCAGCTCGAGGCCAGAGACAGCCTCAAAAACTGGTGAGTCATGGCCTTGCTCATTTCTCTCCATCCATGTTACTGTTTCGCTTCTGTCCCCCTCTCACTTTGAACTCCCATGCTTTCCTTTCTGGGCCCTGGGTTGGCTATCCACTGTGTTATCAAACACTGAATGGTTAAGAAAAGAGTGCAGGAAGTCTCCCAGACCTTTTCATTGCACCACTGCTAATAAACAACTGCTGGTAGTGGGTGTGTGCGCTCAAGTAGCCAGCATACCAGCCTTCAACCTGGATTGACGATAATGGACTGAAACATACACCTGGGACTCTAAGATCTTATTTATTTATTTTTCTATTCAAAATGACAGGTGACATCAGCCTCAAGCCTTGTGTGGAGTAGTATAACTAATTATTACTACTGAATTTTAACTGCCCCCCGCCATTAAAAGGGTAAAAACATTTGTTTTACAAATTTGTCTACAGTATCAATTATTCATTTCCATTAATCATTACATTATCTCACTCCCTTTTTAAGGACATGCCTATTGTGATTTTACACATGCGCTGCAACCCTGAACTCATCTAGCCATTACCTGGAGGAGCTGTATATGAGAATGTTAGTGTCCAAATCAGTTGGACTGGACATCAAACAGACTCAGCCCTGCCAGCTCCCCAGTACAAAGTGCCTCTAATGTCCGATTGTGTACATGTGGCTGTGAATAGAACCGGTCAGTGTCGGCAGAATTTACCACGAGCGTATCGATGATGTTTCTATCCTGCCTCATGCGCGCTTCTACCCAGCCGTCACCCCTCGCATGAACCAAAGGCAGTGTAGTTCCAGTCGGTGAAAATGCGTTTGCCACTTTCCTGTTGTAA
The DNA here is from genome assembly GCF_022379125.1 of Scophthalmus maximus. Taxonomy (NCBI): domain Eukaryota; kingdom Metazoa; phylum Chordata; class Actinopteri; order Pleuronectiformes; family Scophthalmidae; genus Scophthalmus; species Scophthalmus maximus. Next base: position 20,773,299 of record NC_061520.1, read on the forward strand.
AATATAAATGTAAAATAACAGCAAAATAAAAAGGAACGTCTCCCAAGCACCACTCGGATCCACAACAAGCCCACGTTGCGTGCTGCACCTGTGTCTGGGAGACTGTTGCTAACTGTGCTGGACAGTATTTCCTGGGATTACCACGTTTTGAATGAATTAAAATTCATGTTTCACCATGTCAAACATGATTCATTTAAGTGTACATCATGTGTCGGTGCAAGTTTGCAGAAAGTTGTGACAAATCAGTGACGTCCGGCCTCCTTTTGAACAAACTTACAGCTCCTATGTTCACTCGCTGATGCTGACTGGCTATCGCTGTTAGCTGCTAGCTGTTGTTACACCAGGAACTTGGAAGTACCCTTCTCTCACCTCCTGTCTCAGTCCAAATTGAACATTATTGAATGTTTTCTTTTGTGCCGTAGGTATGCTGCCAACATAGAGAAGATTGATTACGAAGATGAAAAAGTGCTAATCCATTACCGCCAGTGGAGCCACCGTTACGACGAGTGGTTTGACTGGACAAGTCCCTACCTGAGACCCGTGGAGAGGGTTCAGCTGAGGCGGCAGGGCCTGAACGACGACGCTCCTATACCTGTAAGCTAAGAACATTGTACGTTTGTTTTTGACCTGTGTTGCATAGACAAGCTATCCCACCTCTGGGTACTTGTGTACTTCTAGTCTTTGTTACATAGTCAGTTTATACATCATGGAAAATCATCTGTAAAAAACAAAACAAAGGCTGAAACGTATTGCTGGGGTTTTATTTGCATAAGCTACATTTGTATCTTCTACTCTTACTTGAAAGTAAAATTTGAGCACTGTCATTTAAAAATAGATATAATAACTGTGGGGGGTTTGTATTGAACAGCTCCACCTCTCCTGATATTTTGATAACATCCCTCCATATGTCCAACATGTCTGTCCACCTCCAGGGCTTCCATGTGAATGACAAGGTCTTGGCCAGCTGGTCTGACTGCCGTTTCTACCCCGCTAAGGTCATTTCAGTCAATAAAGATGGTGAGTGGTAATAACTTAAGATGTAAATGTTTAGATTTAGAACATTTTTTTGTAAAATGTTAAATGTATGATTTCATTTTACTGATAATAATGTTACTGAGCAGACCTTTTGGAAGATGTGAAAGATATTGTCCTCATTATAAAAGAGCATTATTATTGAGCATAGTCTAAAATTTTCAACTGACTTTCAAAAAGGATATTGTGGTTTTTAATGGCCGTCAAATATAGCAAAATGTTTTTCTCTTTCACTAGAGACGGAGAGATCTGTCTAATGCACAATTATAAAGGTCTATAAAGGGGAATTATCTCAGCGTCTAGCTTTCATTTCACAAGTTGCTGGGGCATATGTCAAACATGGTTTACATGAGTTTGTTCCCCCGTATCCCTCTTAGCATCCTACACTGTGAAGTTCTACGATGGTGTCATCCAGACAGTGAAGGGAATACATGTGAAGCCGTTTATTAAGGAGGTAAATGTAAATATCCAAAATCAATCTTGTATACATATGTGTCATTTGTCACCTGTCGATCATATCATGAGCACAATTTCCAACACTTGTTTCCTGAAACTTCCTCTCTGTCCTGCTGACAAATAGAGAGGCAGTGCTAGTGGCGGCAAGTCGCGGTCCTCTGAAAGGAACATGGTTAGGAGGGCCCCGAACCGCAGAGAAAGGAGGCCCCAGGAGAACGGAGGGCCCAAAAACAAACGAGCCAGACGAAGCACCTCCGACCAGGAGGAGGACAGCAACAGTGAGGATGAGGAGCACGAAGGGGGGATGGTAAATGAGAAGAACAAGAAGGCGAACATCGAGGTAGAAGCTGCCCCCACTATCAAACAGGAAGAGGAAATATCAGAGCAAGGAGATCAGAGCAAGTGCAGGGATGCGGAAAAGGGGACAGGACTCACGAATGGAGTGAAGGGGGAGGAAGATGCTGAAGACAGGTGTCATGTAAATGGAGAGGTGAAGGAGGAGCCGCTGGAAACGGAACAGAGAGGAACAAAGCCATATACAGAGTCACCCAAGCCATACACTGAGTTACCCACTCAGACGTCAGCAAAGACGGAGCGTACGTCCGTCACTATGACAACCACAGAATCGAATGGGGAGGTGGAGACGAAACCAATCATTAAATCAGAAGGCTCTCAGCCCACAGTGGAGGTGCCGCCTCCCCAGCCTGCGAAACGTAAGTGTAAGCTTCAAATTTTCAGTAAACGTCACACAGGACATGGGTATATTTAAATGGTGTTTTCTCAATCCTAGCTGTAAGGAAGCAAGGCTTCCACAACCCCAACAGATTCAGCAGAGAACCACGTGAGTACATCCCAACACTTAATGAACAAACAGTCATCTTTCTGGACTCTTTGAAACTCTTCCTTGACAAGCTCCACTTTTGTTGTTTTCCGTCAGTGTACCGAGTTATCAAAAACCAGCCTCCACCCGTCCTGTCCATCAACCTCGACCACAACCCGTTTAAGTGCAGCGCTCCTGGCTGCACAAAATCATTCCGTAAGGCTAAGCTGCTACACTACCATATGAAATATTACCACGGCGAGGAACAGCCTCTGGAGGAGGAGCGCAGCCCCACCAGGAGCGTCCAGACCAGGGCCTCCGAGAAACAGACTACTGCCACCGGTTTGGACGGCCCGAAGAGAAGACGCACCATCTCGGCCTCTATGAGTGAGTTCCTTTCCAGTTGCACCTTGGGACAGTGGAAGAGGTTTTTTTTTAAAACTAGACCCGTTGCTACTTCTGCATTGCGCAAACAAAAAGCATAGTATATAAACAAATGCTACCATTCAGTTCACAAACGCACAGTGCGCATGTACAGAGCAGGGCCGGTGTTAAGCCAAAGTCTCCCTGCTGCTGAGAATTGTAGCTTGTCGTGTGAACAGAGACAGTAAAAGTAGTATTTACAGAGCTTATGCTGAATTTCTGCTGAGGACACTCAAAACTTAAATGGATGCTTTAACGGGACACCGACGCAGGACAAATTTTCTCCTGGTGCTGCCGACGGATCTGACTGTGACGGACGATCAATTTTTTTGTTCACGGAGCTCTACAGTGAAGCAGTTGCAGAAGACACCTTTTTATGTTGTGCAAAAGAAAATTTTGTATCAAACTGTGGCGAGGCATACTATACATAGTAGCCCATATACAACGCATGTGTAGGGCATGCATTGCCTGTCAAATGGTTTTTAATTTTTTTTAATACTGTTGTGATAGTGGATTCAATAGACTTCTCCATATCAACAGCAGCCATCTTGGTTGTTAAAAAAAAGAGAAAATTTCACAGGCTTTCCTCTGTCAGTCATTTTATTAACGATTAACGTATGAGATGGTTGTTATTGGCCCGACCTGTCTCGGTTCAAAATCATGAGCTTGCTGACTGGTCTTTTTTCCAGGCTACTGTCACTGCAACAATCAAATCAGAAATGCTGAATCATGACACAATGAAATCACTAATCATATGCTTTTACAACGAGGCTAAATTGCAATTATACTGCACCTTTGCCTCTACCTTGTCTTTATTTTTAATCTAATATAATTTGTCAGACTCTGTTGGAGGTGCGGCGGCTCCCCGTGGTGAGGTAAAGACAGCAGGCAGACGCACATCGGCCCCTCCAACAGTCAACAGCCCGGGCCATCAGCACCGGGCCCTGCTGAGGGAGAAGAGCAAGGAGAACCAGCTGGACAGGAACGGATGCCAGCAGCAGGACAAGGATTTGGACAAGAGTGGCTTTGATATTGGTCAGTGTGAAAGTGTTGTTTCTTTGTTGAGAAAACGACTGCATTGTGTGTTTCAAAGAGTTCTACCTGTTCACCGTTAGTTCCCTTCTTACAGTACAATTTTGCTTGTAGAATGGTTACCTGTACTGTTAGCTTTGTTCACAAGGGACTGAACTTGTGCCCCCTGATGGTCTCCAGGGTCCGTAAAGGACAAGCTGAAAGAGAAACCCAAGCAGAAGGACTTCCTCCGCATCAAATTAAAGAAGAAGAAGAAGAAAAAGAAGGCCAAGTCAGGTAAGAAGGGCTCCCTGGCTATCAGGCACCCTCAAACCTCTGCTGCGCTGCATGTGCACTCACCGTGACATTGTTGAAATGGCAAGCCTGCATTGCATGATTTACTCTGTTCACTCCTCTTGGTGTGGTGGCTGAGCCTCTGTGTGGGAGAAGTGTTACATCTGTGGCTGCTCTCCGTCACATCCATTGTGCCAAACAAAAAGCTCAGACTCATTTCTTTTACCGCTGTTAGTGTAACTCTGACTCTTTCATATGACAGTACTAGTGATGTAAAGTCAGATATATCTATCTATATATATATATATCAACCTATATATATATATAGATAGATATATATCTAGTGACACTGATAGTGACTAATCCAAACACAAATTAAACACTTGTTTGCTCTTATTTCTAGATGACATTCACACCAGTGTATTTGGCATGGACACATCTATCTCACACTGATTGGTCATTCCACACAGTTCAAAGGCCTGAAACAAGGGCCACATGGATTTTGATCAAATTGACATTCCCCGATTGTTATTGGGTCTTATCGTGTGTCCTTTATTGTTTTGTTGTGCCACTCTTTGTCACCTCCTGATGGCCGTTTGTTTAGCATTTTTAAAGTTGACATTTTTGTTCTACGTCTGCTTCCCCCCCTCCCCTTCCCTGTATTAACAGACTACACAGGTAGTGAGGAGAATATTGACATCTCAGTATTGGGTCTTCAGTCCAAATTGAATTTTCCACTCAAAAACCCCCCCTCACACAATCACAAGCCCGAGGCCTACCCCAGCAGGCCTGGATACAGCTACACAGAACAGATACATGTGGATGGTGGGTATCTCTGTGTGTGTGTGTGTGTGTGTGTGTGTGTGTGTGTGTGTGTGTGTGTGTGTGTGTGTGTGTGTGTGTGTGTGTGTGTGTGTGTGTGTGTGTGTGTGTGTGTGTGTGTGTGTGTGTGTGTGTGTGTGTGTGTGTGTGTGTGTGTGTGTGTGTGTGTGTGTGTACACACATGGCCTCCTCTCCCTTCCATTCCTCTATTTCCTTTGGATTCAATCCATCATGCAGGTTTTTCATTTGGATCTGCATCACACCTATTTGCCTGTGTCCAAACGTTGTTGACAATAAAACGTCATGACCTGCAGAATGAAACTGCCACCCTCACAGATGAGACCACTTTTTTTTATTTGTTACGCCTGGTTGATTGAATCCAAAGCTGTTCTTTGCTGCTATGGCTTGCTTCATCATGTAATCCACACATATTCATTGAAAACTCTGTGCAACAACATTTGAAGAAAGTATATTCATTGAACTACAATTTGAATTAAAACTTACTTGAATCGTCCACGGATCAGTTGTCAAGTTGTGTCATTACCATGTGTTTGTCCCGGTTACCGTAGATGAGGATAGCATCAGTGACTGGTCCACTGACAGCTGCGGCTGGAGTGACGATGACTTTGGGCTGGATTTAGACGTCACCACTCCTCCTCTGAGCGTGGACTCGGGTGCTGTGGACACCAGTGACCAGGAGATCGTGCGATGTATCTGTGAGGTGGAAGAGGAGAATGACTTCATGATCCAGGTGAGCTAATTGTTTGCTTCTGCTGTCGCCGCTTATAGTTTGCCTTAATTTTAAAGGTGACATATTATGCAAAAATTATGCGTTTTCAGTGTTTGTGCACATAAATGTGTGCATCTGTGGAGCCTGCCAGCCCGCAAACTGTGAAAAAAGACCACCCTGTTTTTGTTAGCTGGCTAAATCCTACAGCCTTGCTCTGAACAACTGGTCCACATTTCTCTCCCATTCTGATGTCACAGTTCGATTCTTTTGGGGTAACTCCGCCTGCAATCTGAGAATCTCCACTGCTCTGTTGAAGGGGCATGAAATTTTCTACACATTTTGAAATCGGTTGACCAATCACAACAAACTGGGCCAGCCGGCCAATCCCAGCAGACTGGGGTTTATCGGGATGCGGTGCTAAAACAAATCTGAACATTAGATCTTGTAAACCAAGTGGTCACCCAAATTAAAAGTATGAACCTGAATATGAGCATAATATGTCACCTTTAGGACATTGCAAGCTTTCATTTTTGATCATAGGGTACTATGAATATGAAACATGATATCTTATCCTTCCCTCAGTGTGAAGATTGTTTGTGCTGGCAGCATGGCACCTGCATGGGGCTGCTCGAGGAAAATGTTCCTGACAGATACACCTGCTACATCTGCAGAGACCCACCAGGTGACGGAAAACCAACCATCTGAATCCAGCATCTTTTGCTATCTATTTTTAACTGTATGATTCCTGTTAGGTTAAGCAACGTACTGTCAGCACACTAGTGGACAGCAAGACAGATGACTTACTATTCGCAGTGGACAGTGATTATTTTGGTGGAAAAATATGGTTCAAACTGATTTTTTTGCCATGAATCAAAATGTTTCCTTGTTTGTTTGATGGCACTGCACAAGAACCTTTGTGTTATTGATTTTTTTTTCATATGAAAACTAAAAATAATCAGCTGTAGCCTCAATTAGATCATAGTGCTTTTAGGGGTCTTGCAAATGTGTCCACAGTAAATGCGGTAATGGAAAGATGCGTAATTGCACAGTTGCTATCTTAGCCAAAGAAAAAAATGTTGTGTAAGTGACAGTGTGCCGACACTTTGCCATGGTGGAGTTCACTCATATTGTGAGAACCACGCATAAGAAAACACTCGGCCTCTAAAATTGAGAATTGTAGAACAAACTACTGTCAAAGGCCTCAGGTTTTTGGACAGTCACACATTTTGTGTTGTTCAGGCTCTGAGCTTCAGTACATCAATTTGAAGTAAAACAGTGGAAACTACATTAAAGTGCCAAGTCTCAGCTTTAAATTGAGTTGCCAATTATTATTTTTGCAACCCTATAATGTTGTCACTGTTTTTAAAGGGCTGTATCACACAAACACACACACACACACACACACACATACACACACAGTACTCTTTAACAAAGTATCCATTATTCAAATTTTAAATTGAATGAAGCTCGGAGCCTGGAGAACAATAAAAGCATTCATTGTCCAAATATTTATGGCCTTCACTGTTTTTGATGTTTGACTCACTGTGCACCAAGTCAAGGCTGTGCAGCATGGTGTACTGGATGAGCACATACTGTATTTACACCCTTTGTGTCTGCGCTCTATAAGCCATTAAGTGTTGCAACCTAACTTACCGACAACCATCAGACATGGCCTAGTTCTCAAAGGATTCTCTTGGATCACCCAAAGGTGGCCTTACATATTGCCACCAAGATATATATATGTGTATATATATTTACTTAATTGCAATTTTCTTCATCACTGTCAGGTAAAAGGCAGAGTCTGCGCTACTGGTATGATCGCGAGTGGTTGAGCAACGGGCACATGTATGGCCTGTCCTTCCTGGAGGAGAACTACTCTCACCAAAATGCAAAGAAAATCACCACCACCCACCAGCTGCTGGGAGACGTGCACCATGTCGTTGAGATCCTCAACGGACTGCAGCTCAAGATGAACGTCTTGCAGTGAGTACAGAGGCTGCATGGAAAGACTTGAGGGTGTTCTGATCACTACAGAAGTTAAATTCAAAAGCAGAAATTATTTTTGTCCAGTGTGATTTCTGAACTCAACTCAGTTTTTTTGTATGGCTTATTTGAGGATCTAATCCTTCTGTGTTCCCCCCTCAGGAGTAACACTCACCCCGACCTGCAGCTATGGCGGCAGCCATGGAAACAGTTGGAGAGGTCACGGACTGGCTTTGACTCATGTCGCAGCAGTGACGCCACACCGTCTCCTGTGACTCCGGATGAGGACATGAGCCGAGGAGAGATTTTAATGTCAAACGCCCTGGAGAAGCTAAGCCGAGCTGCCACGGCTGCTACCTCCTCTTCGTCCTGCTACTCCTCCCCCTTCCCATCCTTCCAGGACTCGTACATTACCAGTGAACACTGCTACCAGAAGCCGCGGGCGTACTACCCAGCAGTAGAGCAGAGGTTGGTGGTGGAGACCCGACAGGGCTCGGAGCTGGAGGACAGCATGAGGAGCACAGAGGAGCTCCTGGAGCGGGAGCAGCGATACGGAAGCCTGCTGGAGATGGACAAGCCCAAATCAACAGGCACCAATAACAAGGTTGGAGTTGATTCCTCAGCAAACAAGGATGATGACAGTGCAGCGGGAGTTCTCACTATAGAGCAGTGAAATGACCATAAACACTCACTTGCCTTAAAAAAAAATAAGTTGGAAAGTTTCCAAAGTGTATGAAGAGTGTATGTAAATGTTTTGTGATAATAATCAGTAGATCACCTTCAGTTATAAATAGAGAAAATATGGATTGTCAAAATAATCGGTTTGGTCCGTCAAATGGCATAAAGTACAGTATCCATGACCTCAGGATCAGTTGCTATGGAGACGACGTCAGCCAGAGGCAGGAATCTAGGTTTTGTGGAATCCCTTGTTGTTGTTGCAGCCACTAACAAAACACTACTCTGGCTGCAGAACTGACCTCGAATGAATCATGATTTCGTATGTGACGTCATTAAAGCTGCTGTATATAGATAAAAAGTTTTATAAAGGTCAACACCATCATTTCCACTTGCTGTTAGCGGCACGGGCATCACATAACGAGCATTGATTTGGCAGAGCTTTCATTAGAACAAGATCTTGGTAATGAAATTCTTATCTGACGATTTCACCGACTGTCTCCAGGCCTCGTTCGGTGGCTCGTCGTGGTCCCAGGCTGAGATAAAGGATGAGGGTGGGAGAGGTCCTGGGGAGGCTGCAGACAACAGCCAACAGCATCAGCAGTGGCAGATCAATCTGCTGGATCACATAGATGCCGTCCAGGATGAGGTGTCGCACAGGATGGACTTCATTGAGAGGGAGCTGGACGGTAAGTGCTGGAGACCTAATTTAGTTATTTACTAAGTGTGGGGAAACTCAAAAGGGCGAAGATGAAACTTAATGTCAACTGTTTCATGTTGGTAACATCATATTAAGTTTCTGTTAAACAATATTGCTTCAGAAGGGGTACTTAAGATATGAAGCCTGTCCGCCTATTGCCGATGAAGCTTCTAAATGCTGAGGGGTAATAAATATTTCCACCTATTTCTTTGCCGAGCCTTACTGTAACACGTTTCTCGCTATAATTATGGAGGGA